>NW_019756205.1:0-268 GCF_002891405.2 Cryptotermes secundus | reverse complement strand
TTCCAGAGATCTTCACTGCGTGATGCTTAAGCACAGGGATAATTTCACTTCTTTACCCTTTGTGTAAATGATTTCAAGTTTTTAAGGACAAGGAATGCCGCGAAGTGTTCTCGTAAGAACAATCATGTCAATGTGGAGTGGTGCCCAACGTTTCAGAGTCTCTGCATCCAAAAGAGAGAGACTGAAAGGTTGGACACCAACTGCACATCGACACAGCTCATCGCCCGAGAACACTGCACTTTGTTCAGTGCCCCAGTTCTCAAGGTGC
>NW_019756204.1:0-268 GCF_002891405.2 Cryptotermes secundus | reverse complement strand
TTTTTTTTACAGAGAATCTACTGAATTGTTCCTGGTATTGCTTCTAAATGTTTTGTTAGTACTTTATTACAACCGGCATGACAAAATATTTCATATTCAACATTCCCTGAATTTAAACGCTAAATTGCATATATTTTAATTCCATTGCAGCCTCCTTTTGTGTTACATTCCTGTCCGAGAGCATTTCTGCATCTATAAAGAAGCAAATATTACCTTTTTAGTCTTTAACTGTTATGTCTCGCATATTTGCCAGAACCTCTCTTTCTGC
>NW_019756203.1:0-267 GCF_002891405.2 Cryptotermes secundus | reverse complement strand
GGCCTAGGCCCACTGGGGCTGTAGTGCCAAGGAAAAAAAAATTAACTTTGACTCTGAAGTTCTTGTAACAAGACAATTTCAAAAACAAATAATAGTCTCAAAATATGGATCCATATTGGTTACAAATACAACATTTAGCATGAAATAGCACTTAATGATGACCGATTTTGGGTCGAAATACGTTGTGTCGATACACGACCTAAGCGTAAATAAGTCATTAGTATATTTTCATAGGTTGTTGTGTTGACTGAAAATACGAACTAAAGA
>NW_019756202.1:0-267 GCF_002891405.2 Cryptotermes secundus | reverse complement strand
ACGCAAAGCTAGCAAGATAGCAACGAAAAGCTAGCAAGTTAGCAATGCAAATCTAATAATCTAGCAAGCTAACGACTCAAAGTTAGCAAGCTAGCATCACCAAGATAGCAAGGTAAGAACGCAAAGCTAGCAAGCTAGCAAAGCAATGCTAGCAAGCTTGAAACGCAAAGGTAGCAAGGTAGCAAAGCATATCTAGCAAGCTAGCAACGTAAGCTAGTAAGTAAGGAACGCAAAAAAGCAAGCAACACAAAGATAGCAAGCTAGCAA
>NW_019756201.1:0-268 GCF_002891405.2 Cryptotermes secundus | reverse complement strand
TTTTTCATTCTGTTTTCCTCTTACGGCTTCGGTTTTGCGTGTCAACGTAGTTCTTACGGATGTCGTTGTGATGTTATTATCGTTGGTATTTTATGTTCCATGATTTCGAGTAATTCTACGGCATTGGGTTAGTCGAGTTTCCGTGTCGCTCATTATTTCATTTGGAATTAATTTATTTTGAATACGGGAAAAGACACAGTGTAACAGTCTTAGCAAGATAAATAGTTGCCTGATGATGGCTGAGCTCGGCCGAAATATGTAGCAGACA
>NW_019756200.1:0-268 GCF_002891405.2 Cryptotermes secundus | reverse complement strand
GACAGGAAAGCTGTCATAACTACACGACGTTTTAATTCAGAAAGCCATACAAAGGTGAATGTTCAAGAAATACAGGGTGATTCTAATTATTGTCGGGGATTCCGTGGCCTATAATTTTCAAACCGGAAACAACAAAATAAAGCTGCTTACAGAATAAGAGACGTGTGTATATTGGAGTTGTTTAGCGTTCTGCAGTTTTGATTCTACAGATAATGAAAGTATTTGACGTACGGTTTCATATTCCGAGAACAGTTTTATTTTATTATTT
>NW_019756199.1:0-268 GCF_002891405.2 Cryptotermes secundus | reverse complement strand
GAGTGGAGCTGACTGTCGGACGGCTGCTTTCCGACAATCGGTTCCCGTTTCCCGGCGCCTCTTGCCGCGTATCCTTCCTGTCTGATTTTCTATGGTTTCGGGGACAGTTCCGTGCATAATGCCCTTTGGTTTTACAGTTGTAGCATATCACTTCAAATTTCCGACCTGCCCCTTCTATTCTAGCTTGGCTTACCCTGGCCTGACTAGCTTCAGTACGTCCCATTCTCGGGGTTTTCCTCAGGAAACATGCTTGGGTAAAATGTCCTAA
>NW_019756198.1:0-268 GCF_002891405.2 Cryptotermes secundus | reverse complement strand
AAATTATTATACTGATCAAATGACTGAGGGTGTAATTTACAGCGCGTGTAACATAAATGGGAGACAATTTTATTGCAAAATATAAAGGGAACACACCACTGATGAGGCATGGGTGTGCGATAATAATAAAATGGCTCACAAGGGTGTAGCATATCAGAAAGTAGACTACACTCATTTGGCTTACGTCAGGGCCAAGTGGAGGGCTTTTGCAACCATGGTAACAAATGGCGGATGTGAGGTTCTCACAGCAGTGGTCATGAAGATTTTT
>NW_019756197.1:0-267 GCF_002891405.2 Cryptotermes secundus | reverse complement strand
ATGGAGAAGAGAGAAATCTTGCCTCTGCTGGATGTCCAACCTTGGCCATCCAGCACATAGCCCATTGCTATGCTGATTGAGCTGTTTGGCTCTCAAATGTTTGACAGATGGAGAAAGATATTACAGGCATGAGCAAGTTCAAACGTGCATTAAGCAAGTTGAATATGCATTCATCAGTTTGCTGTTTAATGCTTAGTTCTGTTATGAAGTGCATTTGGAATGTATGAAGTGCTTGATATTTGATATTCTTTGTGCTAATAAACAGAC
>NW_019756196.1:0-267 GCF_002891405.2 Cryptotermes secundus | reverse complement strand
GTTGAATGTTAACATGATTTAGGTGTACTGAGGGGCAGTTACCGTGAGTCAAAATGTGCTTAGAATTTTGGAACCATTTACGTTTGAACGCGTTAAAGAATAAGTGATAAAGTACGATAATAGCAGGGTTATCTTCTCCGACATTTTGTTCATCTTTTCGACAGTCAAAAACGTAGTTTGTGCTTTGATATCGACAATTCCACCACAGTTTTGTCTTCAACCAGCCGAGATGACTCAGTCGGTACAGCGACGCGCTATGGATTAGAC
>NW_019756195.1:0-267 GCF_002891405.2 Cryptotermes secundus | reverse complement strand
GTATGTACCACTGCCATTACAATAAAACTCTGCATTCTTGCCGCACAGTGTATTTGTGTGTTTTCGTATGATATAGAAAACAGTGACTGTATCCCAAAACAGGTTCATCTCTGTAGCGGAGATGTAATGTGTTTCCTGTGAGGTAGGAACTGAATATTTACATATCACTTAGAATAAATTCTGCCTCTAAAAGTAAGTTTCAATACTTTCGCTAGGAATTTTATCAACAATACTTTTGTGCTACATTAAGGAAGACACCCATTCAAA
>NW_019756194.1:0-267 GCF_002891405.2 Cryptotermes secundus | reverse complement strand
TTCGAACCAAACCGAGGCGCCAGTTCTAGTCATTCAGATTTTTTTGTGGTTTACCTCAGTGTCTCTAGATACTTTCAAATTTAGTAATTCAGTTAGCTAATGACTGCATCTTTCTAAATCCTTCCTGATCCATTACTCATTTGCCATTACATCATTCATTCCTGTAAATGTAAAGGTAAAGCTATCCCTGTAACAGGCCGTCAAGTCCCATAGAGTTGTGATACGTCTAGGCTCCCACATTTTCTAGACAATCGGCTCATAGATGGC
>NW_019756193.1:0-267 GCF_002891405.2 Cryptotermes secundus | reverse complement strand
GAAGATGGAGGCCTGGATAGCATACATGAAGGATGAAGGCATGCCAAGAAGTGATGGGATGCCAATCCAGAGAAGCTGGAGCCTTATAAAAGGTAAATGAACTCCATCCAGTGTGACTGACAGCTACTATGTCAGAGGAAAAAGAGGCCAACCAAGAACAGCATTGGAGTGTGTAAATCAGGACATCAGTCACCTCTGGGAAGTAGATGAACTTGAAAGATGGACCATAACCTCATCAGGGTGCCACTCAGGATGAGCACACTTAAG
>NW_019756192.1:0-267 GCF_002891405.2 Cryptotermes secundus | reverse complement strand
GGTAGGCCGCACTATCTCCAAGAAGCATAGTTCTTGATGAGAGGCAAATAACCTTTCGTTCGGTCAAGAAATATTCGGTTTATTATGTAAGGTCCATTATCTGGATCTGTTTCCATCCTCAGGTGAGTGGGCGGAGAGACACTTACTGTCGGTTCCCTTAGCAAGAGCTAATCTCAATCGCTGGACAACCACTGTCAGATTCACTACAGCTATTTAATTACAGGCCCGCCTCTATGGTCTAGTGGTCAGAGTCCCTGGTTACAGATC
>NW_019756191.1:0-267 GCF_002891405.2 Cryptotermes secundus | reverse complement strand
GCCGGATAAAATCACATCGCGGGCCGTAGTTTGGAGACCCTTGGCTTAATAGATACACAGAGTTCAATGAAAATATAGCTAAATATTTCTTTTCTAACTGATAATGGCTTTCTTCGATTCCCAGTTTTTCTACAGTTTTCTCTAGTACCTGAACGAATGAGAGTATCTGATTATATGTAAAGTTTGAGGTTATCACAGAGGTTGATTGTGAAAATTACTGTCTTCTGAAATGCACCACTGTGTAGTCTGCGAAACATTTACATACAA
>NW_019756190.1:0-267 GCF_002891405.2 Cryptotermes secundus | reverse complement strand
CTGTGTGGCCGAACCTTAACTCACAGAATTACTGGGTTTTCGGACTCTGTCCATTGTCCGGTATTCTAAATTCTCCATAACAGAGCTTCCACCATATGCCAAGAACAAGATCTGTTTAATAAAAGCAGCTGCCTGAGATGCGATCTTCAGCTCAACGGCTATCCCCAAGGTTTCATTGACTCGATCCTTTATTCCAAGGGTAGCAGTCATCAGAACAAGGAGCAGAAGCCTCTGGGCTTTGTGCATATCCCATGTGAACGACGTTCA
>NW_019756189.1:0-267 GCF_002891405.2 Cryptotermes secundus | reverse complement strand
AAATATTTCACTTTCATTCAGTTTCGCCATGGCTTCTCGCAGCACGTGTCGGAGTGTTCCTACAGACCAGCTGGAAAGGGTTGTGAACGAGATTTGTGCTGCTGATGATAGTGGCGATGAATTAGATGAAGTTGATGGTGACAGTAACACAGTGACAGACAATGGTCCACATGAACATTTAGCCACGACGAGTGCGGTGCCTGGACGTACGGAGACACTGCACCAACAGTAGTTCCATTTACTAGTAGTTCCGGGATCAAAATTGAT
>NW_019756188.1:0-267 GCF_002891405.2 Cryptotermes secundus | reverse complement strand
GACAGCAAGAATCTTGGCCATCCTGTCAACATATAACCACTTTGTGCTACTTGGGAAATTACGAGTTCCACCTTTTGGGAAACAATTCTGAGTAGACCAGCGAAAGCCAAACAACTTGTTGGAGAAACACAATGTGTCCTTCATCAATGTCAAAGACTAAGCCAAGCAAAAACCCTCAAAATCAAGAAACTCAGAATGTTCACAAAATGTAACAATTCCAGGATGCCTGTTCTCTTGCTGCAGGCAGAGAGCACCATCACCTTGAAA
>NW_019756187.1:0-267 GCF_002891405.2 Cryptotermes secundus | reverse complement strand
TGTTTCTCCGGGATTCCTAACAGATTACACGGCGTCACATCCAAGAAGACGGCATTCTTCAAGAATTATCTCTGTTCAATATGACACACTATATAGACTCATGCAACACAAGTATGGAATGAAGGCCATGGGAAACTGCATATCACTTGCATTCGTTGTTCTCACTTTCAAAATAACATCATAATCTATATCACATCACATCATGTAAAACACAGGAGCTTACGAAATCTATCTACGAATCCAATTAAGTTTCATAAAAAAATATTA
>NW_019756186.1:0-267 GCF_002891405.2 Cryptotermes secundus | reverse complement strand
ATTCTTTGAACCAAACAAGAAAATATTTACACATAATATTCCTCATTCACCATCTGATATAATGGAATGAATTTTTTATAAATGATTCCTTGACTGTAGAAGAATGTGTCTAGCATTATTTTTGTGTTTACTTTTAAAATCAAAATTTGTGTGCCTTAAAGAGCTTGCTGAACACCATTCCAACTTCGTCTTCTTGTTTGGGGATCATACCAGAAACACCAGGTCTCATTACTTGTTACAACTGAGTCAAGCAAGGAACAATCTTTA
>NW_019756185.1:0-267 GCF_002891405.2 Cryptotermes secundus | reverse complement strand
ATTTTAGCCCAATTTTGTTATTTTGAAAAAATAAAAACTAGAAGCAGGCTTATGGGATCACCATGTTGTGTGTCTGTTAATCCCGCTTTTCAACTTCTGAATGCCTGAACCAGTCTTTATGAAATTTGGTATACACATGGCACCTGAGCCCATCTCAACGGCGAACTTCGTAAATATCTCCCACTGGTCTATGTATATATGTATATTCCCCTATAGTTGCTAGGTATTATTATTATTATTGCTAGTGGGGTGGGACTAAGTCCCTTG
>NW_019756184.1:0-267 GCF_002891405.2 Cryptotermes secundus | reverse complement strand
GACTGAGGGTGTTTGAGAACAGGGTGCTGAGGAGAATAATTGGACGAATGAGAGATGAAGTGATAGGAGGTTGGAGAAAACCTCACAACTTGTAATCTTTTCCAATCATAATTAGAATGATCAAGTCAAGGAGGATGAAATGTAGGGCATGTAGCACGAATGGTGAAGTGCATATATTGGTGGCAAAGGCAGAGGGAAAGGGAAAACTAGGAAGACCAAAACGTATGTGGGTGGACAATATTAAAATGAATCTGAGAGGTAGGATGG
>NW_019756183.1:0-267 GCF_002891405.2 Cryptotermes secundus | reverse complement strand
TATTTCATGGAAGCAAGATGTAATTGCTCGTCAGCTACCATAAGAAGTGATATGTCAATATGATATCAACTTTTTGTGTAACAAACTGCACGTCCAATACCAGTGGGTAGACATAATGAAGGTAAAGCCACAGTGCTATATACCTCATTGCTGAGTATCACTGTGGTTGCCTTCAAAGTACTCCCCTTGGGAAGCTACGCACCGATGCCAGCACGTAGTCCACCCTTCAAAATAATTTGGGGACTGGTTTTGTTGAATGACCTTCAG
>NW_019756182.1:0-267 GCF_002891405.2 Cryptotermes secundus | reverse complement strand
GGCGTGAAGCTTACCACTCATGTCATCTAGAGTTGAGGTCAAGAATGGTAGGGAGCTATCCCTCCATTTCCCTACACGTCTTAATTGCGTTATAATTAATTAAGCACTACTTCCTAGTGGCGTAGGGCTTAATTAAGCACAATGACAATTTTATTACCATTATCTGAAAAAGTACTCGTATAGAGTACAGGCATTGCAATTTATCACGTGCATGTAGCAGATGTAATCACGGGGCGTAAACGGTATACGAAAATATTAACTCTTCAG
>NW_019756181.1:0-267 GCF_002891405.2 Cryptotermes secundus | reverse complement strand
TAGCTTGCTAGATATGCGTTGCTAGCTTACTAGGTCTGCTTTGCTAGCTTTCCAGCTTTGGTTGCTAGCATGCCTGCTTTGCCATGCTAACTAGCCAGCTTTGAGTTTCTAGCTAGCCAGGTTTATTTTTCTAGCTTGCCAGCATTGCGATGCTAGCTTGCCAGTTTTGCGTGTTGGCTTGCCAGCTTTAAATTGCTAGCTTGCTAGATTGGATGATTTGCTTTGCTAATCTTCTAGCTTGGCATTGCTACCTTGCTAGATTGCGTT
>NW_019756180.1:0-267 GCF_002891405.2 Cryptotermes secundus | reverse complement strand
TCTCAAAACGACTATACTTCCTAGAAGTTATATTTCACATGTGATGACACAGCACTCCTGTTTTCTCCTTGGTGGGACCGTGACAAAATCCAGGCCTGGAAGGCGGTTATTATGTCTGAGGTTTTCGTGGTTTTCCTCAAACCTTCCAGATAGATACCGGTCCAGTACCCAGGTCATGAAAGCATGCTTCTACATAATTTCCAATTTATTGTTCAGAATTATTCTATCATTCTATGAAATACAACCTATGTTAATTTATTTGGAAAG
>NW_019756179.1:0-267 GCF_002891405.2 Cryptotermes secundus | reverse complement strand
GAACTTGTGGAAATTGTAAGAGTAAATGAAGTTAATTGTGATATCCTGCACTTGAGAGCGTTCAGAAATGTCAATATTTCGAAAAAATGCATTTACGTCCACTATAAGTATCGTAGTATGTTTAAGGTCTCATAGATTTTGTAGAAAATTTAACAAAAAATACATGCAAAGGTTTATCACATGAGAAAATTCGGAAATAAAATGTCCCGTATAAATATATATTGATTTCATACGCTATCAGAGACATTCAATCGTAAGATATTGCCG
>NW_019756178.1:0-267 GCF_002891405.2 Cryptotermes secundus | reverse complement strand
TACCACCACAGTGTTAGGTGCGCGATGTAATGTGGAGGTGTTACATTATTCAGGTGGAGTAACAATTCAGTCCTGCTTTTTTAATATTATGATCAGATATTAGGCCGGAATAGTAAATTTACAACTTATAGATGGAATGACCTCTATTCGATTCTCGACAGAGGCATGTATTTTATACTTAGCGATAAAGTTCACACAGGCGAAGAGGAACCCTTCTATCCAATAAGTACCGATAGATACTCTTCTCGGGAGTGACTTACATCGGAG
>NW_019756177.1:0-267 GCF_002891405.2 Cryptotermes secundus | reverse complement strand
GACACTCCCACTGAAGGTACTCATATCATCATCCTTCCAAGTCCTAATACATCTGTATTAAATATGCAATCTTTCTAACTTCTTCATCTGAATTTGTATATTCCTTTTTATTCCTGAAATCTCTGCTGGCTTCATGTCTTATATTCATATTATCCCCATTTATTTAGCTTGGATCCTTTAACCATTACAGTTTTGCTTGTTTTCTTTGCTCTTATAGTTTCGTTTGTCGAACCATGGCTTATGCTTCTTCAGTTCGTATTAACCTAG
>NW_019756176.1:0-266 GCF_002891405.2 Cryptotermes secundus | reverse complement strand
GCTAGATTTTCGTTGCTAATTTGCTAGCTTGCGTTGCACTCTTGCTAGCTTTGCGTTGCTATCTTGCTAGCTAGCTTTGCTTTCTTGCTAGCTTAGGGTTGCTAGCTTGGTAGCTTTGAGTTGTTAGCTTGTTTGATTTGCGTTGCTAGCTTTCTTGCTTTGGATTGCTAACTTGCTAGTTTTGGGTTGCAAGCTTGGTAGTTTTGCGTTGCTTGCATGGGAGCTTTGCGTTGCTAGCTTGCTAGCTTTGCGTTCTCGCTAGCTTG
>NW_019756175.1:0-267 GCF_002891405.2 Cryptotermes secundus | reverse complement strand
GAGGCGGGATAGCTCAGTCAGTATAGCGACTGGTTAGGGGCTGGACGGCCAAGGGGTCGGAGTTCGAGCCCTAGTAGGGTCAAGAATTTATTTTTCTCCACGTTGTTCAGACCGGTTCTGAGGTCCACCCAACCTCCTATCCAATGGGTGCCGGGGGCTCATTTCCCGGGGATAAAGCTGCCGAGGCGAGAAGCTGACCACTCACCTCCAACTACTGACGAGGTCATATGCCTTCATGGCATAGTGCTTAATTAGTTAAGCACAGGG
>NW_019756174.1:0-267 GCF_002891405.2 Cryptotermes secundus | reverse complement strand
ACAAGCCTAGTAGAGATGAAAATAGAAGTAGAAAAGTTTTTGAAAGAGAGGAAGTCTAACTTAGGGGAAGTCTTTGAGTGTGCCTTTTTGAAGGAAAATTTCGCGTGACGGACATATTTACCATCCTGAACGAATTCAACCTCTCCCTGCAAGGGCGGCTACGCTACATATTTGTCCTGAATTCCGAAAAACCTCGAAGAAACATATTAAATTGGTTCAAAAAGATATACACAGGTATTTACGATATTTTTAAATACTGCCAAATAG
>NW_019756173.1:0-267 GCF_002891405.2 Cryptotermes secundus | reverse complement strand
TAAGCTTGGCTTTGCTTCCTTACCATCTTTGCGTTGCTAGCTTGCCAGGTTTGGGTTCTAGCTTGCCACTTTTGTGTTGTTAGTTTGCTAGATTTGCGGGGCTATGTTGATAGATTTGCGTTGCTACTTTGCTAGCTTGCCCTTTGCTATCTTGCTAGCGCTGGGTTGCTAGCAAGATAGATTGCTAGATTTGCGTTGCTAACTTGCTATCTTTGCTTTGATATCTTTCTAGCTTTGTGTTGCTAGCTTGCTAGCTTTCATTTGCTA
>NW_019756172.1:0-267 GCF_002891405.2 Cryptotermes secundus | reverse complement strand
CGATCGCTGATGTTCCGGGCTCTGGAAATTCGTGAATAACTCGAAGAAGACAAAGTGTCTGTGGGTCGAAACCTCAAGTAGTGGGTCGGGAACGGGGTTCACTCAGCCTAAGGAGGATAATTGAGGAGCTCGTTCAAGGAAATAGCGGCTCGGGTCTAAGAAAACCTAGATTAACGGCCTTGGGGATCCGTCGCGCTGACCACGCAACACCCTCTAATCGCGAAAAGTTGGCACTAACTTCGCCAACAAGCGGTGCTCGCCCGGTCG
>NW_019756171.1:0-267 GCF_002891405.2 Cryptotermes secundus | reverse complement strand
AAGGTTAAAAATATTCTCTTCTTCATGTCTTCCAGACCGGCTACGGGACCCACTCAACCGCCTATCCAATGGGTACTGAAGGCTCTTTGCCGAGGGTGAAGCTGATAACTCAACATTTATATAATGCCGAGGTCAAGAATGGTGGAGCTAAACCCCCACTCGCTCATATGTCTTCATGGCATAGCGCTTAATTAGCTGAAGACAAGAACAACTTTATTTTTTTTACTGCCAGTTATTGTGTTCACTGTTCTTTCGACTACTTTGCGG
>NW_019756170.1:0-267 GCF_002891405.2 Cryptotermes secundus | reverse complement strand
TTGTCAGGATGCCATGACATCTGACAGGTACTTTATGCATTATTTTATTGTGATAGAATTTTTATATTTGCAAATTATTCTTTCTTTGTATCCTTGGCTTCAGTTCATGTTGCAGTTGTTATGTTTGGTCAGAAATGGAAGGTCACTAGAGCATATTTTAAAGCACTATCTGGCATTTTGCTGTATTGTGAGCTGATTATATGCAGTAATGGAAGAGAGAAGTATCAGGGGTAATTAAAAATAATAGATAACACTAATGTCAGGAAA
>NW_019756169.1:0-267 GCF_002891405.2 Cryptotermes secundus | reverse complement strand
GCTAGCTTGCCAGCATTGAGTTGCTAGCTAGACAGCTTTGCGTTTCAATATTTCCAGCTTTATTTGCTAGCTTGCTAGCTTTGCTTTGCTAGCTTCATAGTTTGCGTTGCTAGCTTGAAGCTTTGCGTTTCTATCTTGCCAGCTTTGGGTTGCTAGCTTGCCAGTTTGCCTTGTCAGCTTGCTATATTTGTGTTGCTCTCTTGCTATATTTTGGTGGCTAATTTGCTAGATTTACGTTCCTAGCTTGCTAGCTTTCCGTTGCTATCT
>NW_019756168.1:0-267 GCF_002891405.2 Cryptotermes secundus | reverse complement strand
TTCTTGACTCGATATTAGTTGGAGGTGAGTGGTCAGCTTCACGCCAAGGTCGCTTTATCCCCGGGAAAGATCCCCCGGTAACAATTTGACAGGAGGCTGGGTGAGCCCCTGAACCAGTCTGGACGACATGGAGAAATGAAAACTCTTTGCCCTACCGGGACTCGAACTCCAACCCCTCGTTCGTCCAGCCAGTAGCCAGTCGTTATACCGACTGCTCTACCACGGCTCCTAACCAGGTACAGTGGTAAGGAAAACTGAATACAATTG
>NW_019756167.1:0-267 GCF_002891405.2 Cryptotermes secundus | reverse complement strand
AGTGGACCACAGGGCCATAATGCGGCTGGAATGATTAGGTAAATGGAAAAATCCAATCACCTCATTCAACATTTCTAGGATAACTGTAGCTATGGAAACTCTTCCTTTCATTTGTTGTAGCGACGTCACTTTTGACATCACCCGAAAATGATAAATTTCATTGAGATAGGACGAACAAGGAAGCCATGAAGTCTGCCCTCCTCGAACAGTCCATTAACTGGGAAAAGGTACATTCAGTGGCTGCCTCACAAGATCGCATCCTGCTGG
>NW_019756166.1:0-267 GCF_002891405.2 Cryptotermes secundus | reverse complement strand
GTGGAGGGCTCTTGTGAACACGGTGATGAACCTTAAGATTCCATAACAGTTTGGGAAGTTCTTGAGTAGCTGCACAACTGGGGGCTACTCAAGAAGGGCTTAGCTCCATTAAATTCATTACTGTTTTATGAAAAAAATGTGCTGGTATGCCATGCCATTCAGTATTCCCAGAAAATAATCTCTGTACATATATTCAGCGCTGATGATTGAATTTGACAGTATAATGTTGAAGTTTAAATGCTGAAAACTTTGCCTTCAGTGCAATTT
>NW_019756165.1:0-267 GCF_002891405.2 Cryptotermes secundus | reverse complement strand
CTAGCTTGCCAGCTTTGCGTTGCTAGCTTGCTAGATTGCTTGATCGGCGTTGGTAACTTGCTAGCATTGCGTTGCTTGGTTACTAGACTTGCGTTGCTAGTTTCTAATCTTTGCGTTGATAGCTTGCTAGCTTTGTGTTCCTAGCTTGTTAGTTTTGCGTTTCTAGCTTGGTAGCTTTTCGTTGCTACCTTGCTAGCATTGCGATATAGCTTGCTACATTTTCGTTGCTAGCCTGCTACTTTTGCGTTGCTAGCTTGCTAACTTTGA
>NW_019756164.1:0-267 GCF_002891405.2 Cryptotermes secundus | reverse complement strand
TGGACCCCGTTTCAGATCCACTACTTCCCAGAAAATCTGGTAGCGCCAGGAATCGGACCCGGGACCTCTAGATCTGTAGTAAGGAACTCTGACCACTAGACCACAGAGCCGGTAAAGTATACTATATAGACTTTATTAATATGTTTTGTAACAATTTTATTCTTGTTTTTAGCTTCTCACCAAACAGTTTAACAGATAAATCAGGAATCATTCGTTAAGACAGTATTCCACACGTTCGTCTGGTATTTCATATTATTCTAAAAAAAA
>NW_019756163.1:0-267 GCF_002891405.2 Cryptotermes secundus | reverse complement strand
TCTGCCTTGTAGTTGCTGTCTCAGGCCTCCTCTTCCGTCTTTGTAACGGTTTCACTACGCCACCTTGGTTGGAGATTTCTCGTTGTTCTAGCCGCCTCAGGTTTCCTGTCTAGTGAGGTCGGCTGTTCTTCTAGACGTTCCTCTGTCGTTTCTCGGTATGCCATCTTCTCCTTTTCTCTTTCCAGTTTGGTTTTGGCCACCATCTCCTTGTGGCTGCTGTCCATCATTTCCTTCAGTTCTCTTCGTTCGGCCTGTCTGTCAGTCTCC
>NW_019756162.1:0-267 GCF_002891405.2 Cryptotermes secundus | reverse complement strand
GTCAGTGATGTTAGGTAGATAGAAATGCACACAGCTGAGCCGTTAGTACCTGATCCTCTCCTTTTTGAGGTTGAAATTGCTATTGCAGAACTGATTCAAGCAGGAGATTAAATATTACATTCTAAGATCCATATGGGTATGCTAATTAATTCTATTTGGACTAAGGAAAAACACTCTGACCAGTGGAATGAGTCTTTTATTGTATCAGTTCACAAGACAGGTGATAAAACTGACTGTAGTAATTTTCATGGGATATCACTGCTATCA
>NW_019756161.1:0-267 GCF_002891405.2 Cryptotermes secundus | reverse complement strand
CAATTGTATTCAGTTTTCCTTACCACTGTACCTGGTTAGGAGCCGGGGTAGAGCAGTCGGAATAACGACTGGCTACTGGCTAGACGAACGAAGGGTTGGAGTTCGAGTCCCGGTAGGGCCAAGAGTTTTCATTTCTCCATGTCGTACAGACTGGTTCAGGGGCTCACCCAGCCTCCTGTCAAATTGGTACCGGGGGATTTTTCCCGGGGGTAGAGCGACCTGGGCGTGAAGCTGACCACTCACCTCCAACTAATATCGAGTCAAGAA
>NW_019756160.1:0-267 GCF_002891405.2 Cryptotermes secundus | reverse complement strand
TTTTTTTTGCTCCCTTATCTCATTATGCATTTATCATATACTGGTGTTACCATACATTAGTGGCTGATGTAGAAGCTGGAATCATGCGCGCCACACCAAATTAAATTTTACTCCCCGTAAAACGGCTTTTGGCAAACCGCACACAGATCTTTACTGGCCATGCATAATCAGTGGCAGGTTTCTGCACACAGAGATACACTGGACCATCAATCGAGGCAGGAGGTATAAGCCTGCCGATACTTTTTGGCCGGTGTCCTTCACTGTCAG
>NW_019756159.1:0-267 GCF_002891405.2 Cryptotermes secundus | reverse complement strand
TCTGCTGGACCATCCGATCAGCCAACCCAGTGTGGATATCTCTCCCATTCGGACCCTGTCATCACAGCAGAAGTCAAGAGACTACAGCACTGTCAAGTGTAGTTGGACTGGGAACTATTTGTTTCTCTTGTGTTGACACCACAAGGAGTATTGCTTCTCTCCAGGCATGATTTCATTCGAGACACTTCTGTGGTGCAAGGCCTCATGTGTGTGGAGCTTCTGTAGTTGAATATTTTCTTAGCTCTCACAGATGGTTTGTATTGTGCT
>NW_019756158.1:0-267 GCF_002891405.2 Cryptotermes secundus | reverse complement strand
TAGGGTTGTGAGACGTTGAGGCTCCCACATTTTCTAGACAATCGGATAACAGATGACGGTGATGTCAGCCTTAAGCGCCGGCCGCTCTTTACTCCCAGGAATATTCCTGGTACTCAATTCTGTTAAAGGCTGAGTCAACTCTAAGGCCATAGTGCGGCTGGAAGGTAATCAAACACGTGACTTTCCGGCATAATGTCTCAACCAACTACGCTACCGTGTGACCCAATCAGAAGTTAGTATACAAGTAAATTACGTCGGATTTAGAAC
>NW_019756157.1:0-267 GCF_002891405.2 Cryptotermes secundus | reverse complement strand
GATGATAATGTAGCACATACAGCCGTTACTTTGCGATGACCGCGAGACAGGCAAATATACCAGAACTCTTTCTAAGCAACGGTTCGGTAAACACGCTCCCAGAGGAATTAATCGACGCGCAACAATAGAGATACTGTTGGAAACGGTGTTTTCTACTCGGTCCGTGCCTATCGTTATAACCAAGGGGCAAAATTAGATCTCAGTCAAGCCTTGTGGACAGGCCCGCCCTCTCGTCAGAGAGGGCACCCCACAAAAACAAAACCGTAA
>NW_019756156.1:0-267 GCF_002891405.2 Cryptotermes secundus | reverse complement strand
AAGAACGAGAATAGTTACACAGGTGTGTAACGGAGTACAACGGATACTTGATGTATGCTGTGGTTACAGTGACTCTTTTAATTCCGTTGCCAGGATATGACGAGCGAAGACTGAGAAGACTTAGTGTCCTAGAGATTTGTGAAGTGGGCAGATCAGCGACAGCTCTATAACTGATTGTGATTAAGAAAGATTGTAATAGAAGGCTTTAATAAATGCAGACATCAAATCCAGAAGTCGTTATTATTAGCCACGCAACCCCACACACAT
>NW_019756155.1:0-267 GCF_002891405.2 Cryptotermes secundus | reverse complement strand
TTCCTCATTTTAACATTTTATAAACTGAATACACAGCACAATACACACAAACATAATATGTCATCAAATTGAAAACGCAGCGCAATACCCACAAATATAACATGTCATCAAATTGAATACACAGCATAACACAGACAAATATAATATGCCATCATATTGAAAACGCAACGCAATACACACAAACATATCATGTCATCATAAATTTTAATGTCTTGTTTTATTTGTAATGATACGTAGAGATCCAGTTCCTTATCTTTCAACATTGAA
>NW_019756154.1:0-267 GCF_002891405.2 Cryptotermes secundus | reverse complement strand
TTCCAAAGCTGCGAACCTATTTGAGATTTCAACACGATACTGTTCTTTACCCTCTGCCTCCTTTAATTTTTTTTTTAGATTTAACCTCTCCATATGAACTCTGTGCGTTCTTTGTTTACTTACTGCCAACCTCTCTCGGTGTAACCCATACATTGCGTAAAATTCAAATAAAGAATTTCGGGTTTGTTAAAAACGACTCGTCTTAGAAAAACTGGCATATTACTTTGAATGGAGCTGTTATTAAGATCTAAGACTTTTAATTAGAAT
>NW_019756153.1:0-267 GCF_002891405.2 Cryptotermes secundus | reverse complement strand
CAAGAAACGCAATGCTAGCAAGCCAGCAACGCAAAGCTAGCAAACATGACACGCAAACTTGCAAGCTAGCAACGCAAACCTGGCAAGATATCAACGCAATGCTGCAAGCTAGCAACGCAAAACTGGCAAGCTAGCAACGCAATGTTAGCAAGCTAGAAAGCCAGCAACGGAAAGCTAGCAGGCTAGCAACGTAAATCTAGCAAGCTTGCAACGCAAAATTAGCAAGATAGCCACGCAAAGCTAGGAAGATAGCAACGCAAAGTTAGC
>NW_019756152.1:0-267 GCF_002891405.2 Cryptotermes secundus | reverse complement strand
TTGGTTAGTGAGTAAAACTCCGGCTTTACACAAAATTCGAAAGTGACGTATTCGTTAACAGCCAGCCACTCGACCCTATTCTGCGCTAGTCCACACCCTTTCATCCTTTCCATGATCCAGTTTCAATGTTACGTCATATATGCGCCTAAGTCTACCAAGCGATCTTTCCCTTTGGATGTTAAAACTAAATTTCTGTAGACAATACTAATATGGATCCTAATCCTAAACTCAACTATAACCTTGTATTGAGCTAAACCTTCAAATCCA
>NW_019756151.1:0-267 GCF_002891405.2 Cryptotermes secundus | reverse complement strand
ATGAAACAGCGGCTGCAGAATTTTTATTTTCTGATTATTTGCGAATTACATAATTTTGAAATACTTAGGTGTCATTCACAAGAAGTTTAATTTTTATTTCTTTAAATCTGAAGGGCTGCCTAAGAAGCATGTTCACCGCGAACTCATGAATCATCGTAGCATTTTCTTGAAGACAGAAGAAAACTAGGAAAACCTGTACTGGACGGCTGGTCGCAGGATGTTCCGAATACACACTAATTTCCAGCTAGCAGGTCTGCAAGTAAAGGC
>NW_019756150.1:0-267 GCF_002891405.2 Cryptotermes secundus | reverse complement strand
TCAGCACACATGGGAGTATCCTGACCTGGCACAGCTTGTCAGCATCGCTGGATCCACATTTGGAACTAGTTACATGGCATGAAAGCCTGGTTGTGAAGAGAAGACCTTATATATGTGATATTTGGAGTGTGTAATTCAGTGAGTGTGTTATATAGTTCCTGTATTAAAATCCACTGCCAGGAAACAGCTAGAGGAGACTGTAATAGACTGAGGACACTGATGTGTAAAGTGTATGTAGTCACTCGTATGCACAATATGTAGCCTCAG
>NW_019756149.1:0-267 GCF_002891405.2 Cryptotermes secundus | reverse complement strand
TAACAATTCAAAACTCTCTAATACGATGAATCGTAACGTATGTAACAGCTCTTCTATTACGAACTAACAGAAAACTCCCGGGGTTAACGCCGATTCCATTATTACACGAACAGCCCGGTATGGAGACTATTCAAAACCATGTCAGTAGAATAATCATTAAATTAATATATCTCTAACGTCAAACTACTAACAAACCCAAAATAATGCAGTTAGGCTACTATGATCCCAACCATAATAAACATAAGAGGGCGCGCACCTGTGTGCGTG
>NW_019756148.1:0-267 GCF_002891405.2 Cryptotermes secundus | reverse complement strand
TTGGGGGTAAAGGGCGGCCGGCGAGTAGGGCTGACAACCTTGCCGTCATCTGTCAGCCGACTGTCTACAAAATCTGGGAACCTCAACATCTCACACCCCTATGGTCCTCCATGGCCTGTTACATGGATGCCTTTTTCTTTTTAATTTTTCCAAACATTATTAAAATTAACAACACTAAAAAACAGACTATCTATCTATATATCTATCTATCTGTCTATCTCGGGACGCGCCATAGCTCAAGCGGTTAGTTGCTGGCTTCCCACCGCG
>NW_019756147.1:0-267 GCF_002891405.2 Cryptotermes secundus | reverse complement strand
TAATCAGTGACGTTGTGGGTGTTGTATAGAGGCAGAGTTCCACGCACTATAGATCTCTTCGCTGTTGATCAGCTTCACGCTTCAGCCGCATTTTGTACCTATAAGTTGGGTCCTGGACGGATCCCACTATCGATGTAGATGTGCTGACTAAGAAAATTACCACTGCCTCTGCCGGGAATCGAACCTCTGGTGTCCAAAGCCAACCCAGTCGATTTACTGACTGCACTTGACACACATTCATGAAAATTCATTAGCGACATTCCTTAC
>NW_019756146.1:0-267 GCF_002891405.2 Cryptotermes secundus | reverse complement strand
CCATGCCCTGAGTGGGATTCGAATCCACGATCCCGGCTTCCGAGCTCGGCTACCGTGACCGGCTCCTTTACCTTTACTTTTCCTTATTAACAACGCCTTCAGTAACTCAGATTATGTAGCGAAGAATGATAAGATGATGCAATAGATGATAATTTATGAGGAATATACAAGACTTGGCATATGCTTAGAGAGCCATGAAGAAACCACGGAAAAACTGTCCATTCCCAGATTTGAATCGGTTGCCTCCCGAATAAAATTCAATAGGAT
>NW_019756145.1:0-267 GCF_002891405.2 Cryptotermes secundus | reverse complement strand
TAAGGGTCTCCGTGTCAAGTACGAGCTGCATTAGTGGGTTTGGGGAGTATTTTCCGAACAAAATACGGGAATCAATATCCTTACATTCCCTTGTTTCCGATATTGGGAATTACGTAATAGTCTTATGAGCTAGATCATGGGACAGGGCCCAAACATGAAGGCAGTAATGGTAATGAGTATGATTGAACGGTAAAAAATGTTCAACTAAAATAATCGCACCTCAAATAAACCTCACTGGTTACGATATTGTGTCTGCGCAAAGCTGAT
>NW_019756144.1:0-267 GCF_002891405.2 Cryptotermes secundus | reverse complement strand
GATTTCGCGACTTAATCGTCTGTACCATCTGAACTAGCGTTTTCTAGTTCGCTCTTACTCAGAAATCCAATTCGCGGCTAGCCGTAATCCGCTGCGTGGCTTCGTCCACTAATTCTCCTACCCTTGATCTCAAGGCTTCTATGTTGTCGTTTATTGGCTCTAAATCTTCACTAAGGGCAGGTCCGAAAAGAAGTTTCAGTGTCTTTTCCCCTACGCTGAGTATATCTCGTCTGACCTTCCGTTCCTGTGGCAACATTTGGAGTAAAT
>NW_019756143.1:0-267 GCF_002891405.2 Cryptotermes secundus | reverse complement strand
CCTACCCAACCTCCTGTCCAACCGGTACCACGAGCTCTTTTCCTCGGGATTATGTAGCCGGGGCCTGAAGTTAACCATTCACCTCCATCTAGTTCCGAGGTAAAGAATGCTGGAGCTATACCTCCACTCCCCATACGCCTTCATGGCATGGTGCTTAATTAATTAAGTACAGGGACACCTTTACCTTTACCTTTACTATGTGATGGGAGGCTGAGGCACGAGGTAGCGTAGTTGGTTGAGGGGCTATGCTACAAGCCAGAAGGTCGT
>NW_019756142.1:0-267 GCF_002891405.2 Cryptotermes secundus | reverse complement strand
TACTGTAACTTCATCACGTTTAGTATATAAATGTGAATGCAGCTGTCTTTCCAGAATGTAATATTTTCACAGAGTGCATGTTCAGGAAAATTCTAAGTTCAACGTATCCTTCATGGGCTATAATGTACGCGCCACACAGGGATTTATAAAAACTTGCCCCGTAGGATTCTGAATGGTTTAAAAAAAGTATTCTTGTAACAGGCCTTGAAGGCCCATACGGTCGTGAGACGTCGAGGTTCCCACATTTTATCTAGACAATCGGCTTAT
>NW_019756141.1:0-267 GCF_002891405.2 Cryptotermes secundus | reverse complement strand
GTGGTTTAATTCCTGGCAAGGGGCAAAATATTGTCACGTGTCCGGGGTTCCGTGACAATTAATGGGTTGAGACTTTCGACGACGCTATTTATTGGAGATTTACTCATTTACACTCACAATTACAATCGCTCTCAAATAACGCCCTTTCAGACGAACCGACCTGATTAGTCCGTCGTCTCTCTGCGTTTCCTCTTTAACGTTTATACTCGCACCGCTATTCTCGGCGGAGTGGCTTTGCTCTTGTCTCTTGTTGGATCTCAACTGTCC
>NW_019756140.1:0-267 GCF_002891405.2 Cryptotermes secundus | reverse complement strand
AGACATGTCCAATATTCTGCCTAGTATGTTTATGATATAAATTATATGTGGCGTTACTAGTATTTCCCTTAGTGTCTCTATTCCCATTTTACATTATGATCGTATTTTAAAATTATACACTTACGTTTTGTTTAGCAGAAATCGGATTCATAACTTTTATCACTTATTATTATGACATTTTTGTAATTATTTTAATATTCTTTATCTTCGTTAATTAGGGAGCAGAGATAGCTCAGTCGGTATAGCGACTGGCTACAGGCTGGACGA
>NW_019756139.1:0-267 GCF_002891405.2 Cryptotermes secundus | reverse complement strand
CTGTTATCTCCTTCGAAATACTCTCCTTGTGAAGCTATGTACTTCGTGAGACGTTGGTGCCACTGCCGGAAACAGGCTTGAAATTCCTTTTCTGGAATACATCACAATAAAGCTGTCACGTTCGTTGGATGTCAGGAATGTCAGCAAATTTTTGTTCCTTCATGGCATTACTTAAATTTGGAAAGAACCAAAAATCTCATGGTGCTAAGACAGATGAATTAGGTGGATGGTCCATTTTTGTAATGAATTTCTTAGCCAGGAACTCGT
>NW_019756138.1:0-266 GCF_002891405.2 Cryptotermes secundus | reverse complement strand
GAATGCCGTCTTCTGGGATGTGGTGCCGTGTAGATCTAGTGTAAACAGACGTTTCCGAGGCATGTATCGCCTCCTGAAGATGGAGGCGATACGTTCCTCCGAAACGTCAGTTCACAACAGACGGCATTCTTCAGATCAATTACTGATTACATTCTTTTGCATTCGTCAGATACTGGAGAAGAAATGGAAATACGATGAAAGAGCAGATCCGCCATTCACACACTTCAAGAAAGCCTATGATTCAGTTAGGAGGAAAATATTGTACA
>NW_019756137.1:0-267 GCF_002891405.2 Cryptotermes secundus | reverse complement strand
AAACAGCATTCATGTAAATTAAATGCCTTTGGGTCGACGGTGCTTAAAAACCAGCCGCTAAGGTTTGTTCGATTGTACTGATATTGCATACTACCTTGGGAACATACTAATTTCATACTTTTCTAAGTTGTTTATTAGGTGTCGTGTAAAATCAACTGAAAAATTAAATAAGCATCTTCAGTAAAGTTCTGGACAACCCTGTTCTACTTCGTGGTTATGATTAGCACTTCTCTTTTGCAATCGGAAGGCTTTTGGCTCGAATCTCGT
>NW_019756136.1:0-267 GCF_002891405.2 Cryptotermes secundus | reverse complement strand
TGCTACCTTGCTAGCTTGGCGTTGCTTGCTTGCTAGCTTTGCGTTACTTGCTTGCTAGATTTGCGTAGAAATCTTGCTAGTTTGCTAGATTTGCGTTGCTAGCTTGCAAGCCTTGCGTTGCTAGCTGGCTAGCTTTTCGTTTCTGGTTTGGTAGCATTGCGTTGCTAACACGATAAGTTGGCGTTGCTAGCTTGCTAGCTTTGATTTGCTAACTTGATAGAATGCTAGATTTGCGTTGCTAACTTGCTAACTTTGCTTTGCTATCTT
>NW_019756135.1:0-267 GCF_002891405.2 Cryptotermes secundus | reverse complement strand
TTGGTGTAGCTGTAACGTTCTGCATTTATATGGGGGATGACCACGTTCGAGTCTCGACCGAGTCCCAGGCTATAATAAATGAGATTTTCTTTAGCATTTACGAGTTTCTTGATAACAGTATTATGGCAAGACCTTGTAGCAGGACAAGGCCGCACTCTCTCAAACCATTACCTGTTCGCCATTCAATTCCGCCTTGACATTTCACCCTTACCTTTGTCACATTGTTCAAGGGGACATAAACGGAGATTTTCGATGATGTTAGTCTCT
>NW_019756134.1:0-267 GCF_002891405.2 Cryptotermes secundus | reverse complement strand
TGCTATTTTGCGTTGCTATCTTGCTAGCTTTGCGTTGTTATTTTCTAGCTTTGCGTTGCTAATTTCCTATATTTGCGTTTCTAGCTTAGTAGATTTGCGTTGCTAGCTTGAAAGCTTAATAAATTTTGCGTTGCTATGTTGTTAGCTTTTCGTTTCTAAGTTGCTAGCTTTGTGTAGCGATGCTTGCTTGCTTTCCGTAGCTATCTTGCCAGCATTGCGTTTCTAGCTTGCCAGGTTTGCCTTGCTAACTTGCCAGGTGTGCGTTTT
>NW_019756133.1:0-267 GCF_002891405.2 Cryptotermes secundus | reverse complement strand
GTAGATATTCGAAGACCATATGCAATGGTCATGATAATTAATTTTATTGTAGGGAAGAAATGGAAACTTTATCCTACGGGTATTCAGAACTCTTCCATAATATTATCTTAATTTCACTGCAAGAGTTAGTATGAAAATGTTTCTGTACGTGTATTAGATATATATAAATGTTAGGTTGAAATGAAATTGAAGTTGTGTTGTAGAGGTTAGCATGCGTTACTTGTAAGTGGGTATCTGAGGTTCGACTACTGATGGTACTATTTTTTT
>NW_019756132.1:0-267 GCF_002891405.2 Cryptotermes secundus | reverse complement strand
ACCGACCGACCGACCGACCGACCGACCGACTCCACTGAGCTAAGTCATTTTTGACAATCCAATAGTTGCTCATGTACTCAAAAATTACCTAACATTTTATAGAACCCAAATGTTCAGTACTATATTAACCACAGCCTAACATGAGCCAGATGACTTCAGTCTATACACTCCCATCCAATTTTCTAACATATATTTCAATACTATCCTCCCATCTGTGTCTAGATGTTTTACAGCTTCAACAGCAACTAGATATAAGTTTGGCCTGGT
>NW_019756131.1:0-267 GCF_002891405.2 Cryptotermes secundus | reverse complement strand
ATCCCTCTACCTTGATGGATTAGGCGAGTGTCTGAAATTAATAGGTCATAATACGCAAATGTGGCCGCAGAGGTCGACGATGTGGCGAAGAGAAACATTTTTGTCTCTGCCCTAACTCGAATCGCGGAGTCCACTATGTAGGAGTCACATACTCTACTGGCGGTGACGTGTTTCCAGCTTTACAGAATCCATTCTTTCATTTTCCTTATACGATGACAGTAATACTTCAGTAATCAAGCACAGGAAGGCCCATGTGTTATCGCCTGA
>NW_019756130.1:0-267 GCF_002891405.2 Cryptotermes secundus | reverse complement strand
AATCCCCGCAATAAAGTGTATCTCACTTCTCCCATAACTTTTCGCCCTCATGTGCTTTCCTGCTATACGTTCTACCGCTCCCTCATACCCATCGCGCTCGCACTTTCAAAGATCAATCAGTGTGAGCCGATTTAAAGAAAGACGCCATGTTGTGTTCCCGGGCACATGTGGAATGTTCAAATTCAGAGAGCACAGACTTTGGACGGTTAAACACTTGTACAGCAAACATGAATGAAATCCACCCAAACACCATGGGTTTAGCGAGGA
>NW_019756129.1:0-267 GCF_002891405.2 Cryptotermes secundus | reverse complement strand
GGCTCGACACCAAGACAGACAGACTGACCGACTGTCAGTCGCAATATGATTTTGACTTTGATAGGTGATTAAGTTGAAGTCAACAGTCGCCTAGGACACTTCATCGAGAGCAGCGAGAGTTGTGATGGTGATGAAGAAGAGTTCAGAAGCCACTGTAAGTGACAATAATTGGGACACTGTAAATTGTGTAAGTGTAAAAACGAGTGTATTTAAACATTAACCAAATCCGAAACCTGCTTGAAGTTATTTGTCGCGTTACATAGGCAA
>NW_019756128.1:0-267 GCF_002891405.2 Cryptotermes secundus | reverse complement strand
CTAGTGATACACATAGAAAACCTATTACATCCATTACAGCTGTTTACTTCCCTTTGTGTCTTACTGACTGACCCTCGAATAATTTTCATTCATAACAAGAAGCTTGCTGTGGCTTGGGCATGTGGTTCAGACGTCTAAATAAGGAGTGAGTAGAGAAATCTGAGAATAAAGTGTGTAGGAAAGATCACAGACCGAGGTAAGTGAAGTTACTATTAAAATGTGTCATAGGGAAATAGTACTGTTTGATGATGGTTTGTCAGCTGTTTA
>NW_019756127.1:0-266 GCF_002891405.2 Cryptotermes secundus | reverse complement strand
GCAGTACAAGGGACTTAGTCCCACCCCACTAGCAATAAATAAATATTTTGGCAGAACGCGCAGTCTCCATCTTCAAGGTACACAGCTCTCCTCTACCCTGAAGATGGAGAGAGTACAATCCTCCGAGATGTTAAAGATCTATCAGACCACACTACGTCACACTTCAGAAGACAGCAGCCTACAAGTCTATATTCCAAGAAAACAGAAACGGGTAAATTGACGGTGTACATGTTTTTGCTTCATCGTGTAGAAACCAGAGTATGAAC
>NW_019756126.1:0-267 GCF_002891405.2 Cryptotermes secundus | reverse complement strand
TAAATAACAAGGTACCCCGTTTATTTGTTCTGCAATTCCTAGATGACTTTTTATACGTCCGACTGGAATAACCGTCATATGGCCCCCACGACTGGTCATTATGTTTTTGAATATTTCTGTAATTTCCACTACCTTGTATGTATACATGGAGACATTCTAAGGAAAGCATATAATATATACATATATATGTATGTATGTCACATAGGAGGGGTTGTCGTGACGAATAATAATGGGTTATAGATTTCGTGATTGGGTTTATTGGCACTT
>NW_019756125.1:0-267 GCF_002891405.2 Cryptotermes secundus | reverse complement strand
CCGGTACTTGGAATGAAGAGTACAGCATTCTGAGTTGTAGCAGTGTGTAGTTCGGAGACAGCCTGGTGTTTTCAAGGTGTCATATTCTTCCTAAACATTGGGCCATCTCCAAATTACACGTTGTTACAATGCAGAACCCTGAACTCGTTATAGATGTTGCCATGAAAACATCAAATCAAACAAGGTACTTGCAATATTTGTGTAAGAAATGTAAGTTGCTGCCTGATTGCAGAGTAAGTGTAAATTGGATAGGAACTGCTGCAGCTT
>NW_019756124.1:0-267 GCF_002891405.2 Cryptotermes secundus | reverse complement strand
TACGTCTTCAGGACAGGATTCTGGAAGTGCGAGAAAGGGTCAGTAGATAGGACACAAATGGAAGTATTTGTAAAACAGCTGTAATCGACGTAATAGGTTTTCTGTATGTATCACTAGATAGCAGCACAGTACAGCTTTATGACAGTCTAGGTAGAAAACACGTATGCGTATCTTCCGAGGCTGATTTCAGTAGTCATAGTGGCCACCGTGCTTGAGTTGTGTACTACCAAAGAGCAGCGTTCTGTTGTGCGTCTTCTGTGGGGAAAA
>NW_019756123.1:0-267 GCF_002891405.2 Cryptotermes secundus | reverse complement strand
CAGCAGTTATCAGCTCCGTAAGCCATTTGTTCTCAGTTACAGTTATTGAGCATTGTGGTACGTCATGGGGCGGTATACTTCAGAGCAACGTGTATATCTGTATTACACCTACGTGAAATGCGCATCTGCTGGAAAATTTCGACGTAAATTTTGTCATGCAAGAGTTCCAACAGACAAACAATTCACAATTTGGTGAATAGTGTTGTGCCCCAAGGGGTTGGTGTAGCGCCGACCCCTATGGGCCCGTGGATAGCTCTTACCGGGCTT
>NW_019756122.1:0-267 GCF_002891405.2 Cryptotermes secundus | reverse complement strand
TCCAGCCCGTAGCTAATGGCTATACCGACTGAGCTATCCCGGCATGGAGGATAGCTACCAATATATTGAGTAAGCAAGGGGCTGTGCTCCTTGTTGGGGCTTGAATGTGTGACAAGAACCCCTAACCCCAAAAATTGTGTATTTTACGAAATGTCACAGCGGGCCGCATACGTGTGGAGAGTGACCGATAGAAAGAGGAAGTAACAGAAGAGAACCACGATAGAATTTAGTAGAGCCACAACACTGTGCAATACCCAATTCTCACGT
>NW_019756121.1:0-267 GCF_002891405.2 Cryptotermes secundus | reverse complement strand
CTTGCCATGAGGCCTCTGTGGCTCAACAGTTCCTGCATAGAGCAGATATGCCACAAAATATTATATCAGGTTACCTCCCTCTAATTATTGCTTTTAAATTTGTCGGAAATTTATTTTTGTTTTAATAAAGTTGTGCTTACAAAAGACTTTGAAGGAACACATTTCTTTCAAAAATGAAAGGTTGGTGTAATACCATTTTTGGCTAAGGATAAAGTTGCCCTGTGCTTAATTAAGCACTCCCTCATGAAGGCAGATGGGCGAGTGGAG
>NW_019756120.1:0-267 GCF_002891405.2 Cryptotermes secundus | reverse complement strand
ATAGTCCTTATGTAACATCCTCTCTGACGAGAGGATGGGTCTGTAATTTAAAATTCCTGCTGGTCCTCGCCAACGTAGTCATTTTCAGGTCCGAGTTCCATGGGGCTCATGATCACATTTTACTGCCTCAGATTTGAGACTCTCCAAACCTGGAAGGCCAGGAAAGGGTGGCCCTGTTATACACCCCTAGCACTGGGTTTCTTTTACTCTGGCCTTGTCCTATCCAAGTCAAATTTATATTAGAACTGACGGTCAGTCGGCCAGTCT
>NW_019756119.1:0-267 GCF_002891405.2 Cryptotermes secundus | reverse complement strand
ATGAATGTATGCACTAGAAGACGGATAAAATAAATCATGGACTCTCATAGAAGTTCGAAAATCGCAGATGATGCCAGAATAGATCGCCTTCTGAAATTTCGGTAGAAGCAACTATGCAGCGCGTGGAAATGTTGATTCTATCTGACAGGAGGATAACGATAGACAGTGTAGCGATAAGACAGGTCGAGAAATATTTTTTTCGTTTTCGAATATCACGTGTTTTACGTTTTATACGTGTATCCCTTTGTGATCTATTTACTGACTCTT
>NW_019756118.1:0-267 GCF_002891405.2 Cryptotermes secundus | reverse complement strand
ATAAAACATCTCCGTGTTCCAGAATATTTCGACTAGGAAACGTTTGACACATGCATCATAAATATTTACCTATATGAACTCTGCAAAGGTATCATTTATACATTGTTTATAAGCCTAAATACTGTCATGGGTACCTCAAATTCAATAAAAATACTGACCATTAATTACCACATATTTATTAATAATAGTTGATCTGTTACGTCAGTACCCACATGGATGGTGCCGAATAATTTTACCTTGACAGAATGATATTGAACCATATTTCTT
>NW_019756117.1:0-267 GCF_002891405.2 Cryptotermes secundus | reverse complement strand
AGTGCAGTCCGGTAGGTATCAACTGTTCGGAGAAACATAGAGATTTCATCTACTGTTCGGAACGCTGAATTACAAAATTCTTATGAAATGTTGGTACTGAGTGATGAGACTACGAGTGTTCATAAACAAGGGATATAATTTGAATTTACACTGCCATAAGAACTAAACTAAAAACTCGGCGGCCTTTAGTCCTCAAGCGAACTATACCGATCGAGCGACCGTCATTTTTCGGCGAAGTTAGTGCCAACTTTTGTGGATAGAGGGTGT
>NW_019756116.1:0-267 GCF_002891405.2 Cryptotermes secundus | reverse complement strand
AGTTTTACGGTTTTCATTTGACTCACCTACGTATGTACTTCGCAAATACAAACTCTAGAAGCAGTATCGCAGTGTCTGCCTAATCTGAGTCTGTGTGACAGTTGAGGATCCAAAGGCGGTGAAAGGTTACGGGCTTCTGCCGTGTGACGTTGTGTAGATAGACAGATGCCAACGTTTGTGGTAAACCGCCGTCTCCGTTTTCGGCGTGGAAGACACTAAGACTGATTGTCGAGCATAATATTGAAGACTCAACTGAAGTAAACAGTT
>NW_019756115.1:0-267 GCF_002891405.2 Cryptotermes secundus | reverse complement strand
TGCAGGGATGTTGACGTATTCGGAGCCTTGAATATTCAACCCAAAATATTTTAAATATAGTATAACTGTTAATAATTCATTATTTGCATGTCCAGTAAAACAAACTAATTTACGTATATTAGTATTAGCTTCTGTAATTCCCTATTATTCATTTCTTAATTAATTATTTATGTTTCATTTATGTTTCATTACTGAATTCGTAATAACACTTAGTTTTATGATAATGAAATTATTATTACTGTCATAATTATCAGCTATTTATTTGTT
>NW_019756114.1:0-267 GCF_002891405.2 Cryptotermes secundus | reverse complement strand
GATAGAATAGTGATTGTGACCTCGTGTAGTTTAGTTTCGGAGGAAATCTCTGTCTTCTGTGTTTGTTGTAGAAGAACGGGGTGTCTCACACGTATCTTGAAACGTTTCGGGGCTTCCTTCTTCAGGGCAGAAAATGGGATGTTAGCCGTGTAATCTGTTAGATATCTGCATGGAGGAATCAGAACTCTCAATCTTTAGGGTTAGAAAAAGAAAGTGACGCCCTGTAGTTTACCAAATTACTGGACGTGAATCCCAGAAGACAATGAT
>NW_019756113.1:0-267 GCF_002891405.2 Cryptotermes secundus | reverse complement strand
CAAGCAGCCATTCGATGCCATTCTGACTGGGTTACTATCCATGTTGTTCAGTAGACCATAAATAAATTAATTAATTATTTATAGTATTCGATTCGTATGTGTTTTTAAACTTACTCTTCTTTAATTTATTAATACTTACTTTTACTCATGTAAGTCTTCTTTTTCCGGTCACAGTAGCCGAGAGGTCTAAGGTAAGCACTGTCTTCGCTTGTTCGGAAACCTGGATCATGGGTTCGAATCCCATTCAGGGCATAGATGTTTAGTGTT
>NW_019756112.1:0-266 GCF_002891405.2 Cryptotermes secundus | reverse complement strand
TACGAATATCTAGCAAGCTAGCAACTCAAATCTAGCAAGCTAGCTAAGGAAAGCTAGAAAACTAGCCACGCAAATCTTGCAAGGTTGCAACGCAAAGCTGGCAAGCTAACAACGCAAATCTACAAAACTAGCAAATCAAAGCTGGCAAGCTAGAAACGCAAACCTGGCAAGTTAGCAAAGGAAAGCTAGCAAGTTTGCAACGCAAAGCTAGCAATCTAGACACGCAAATCTAGCAAGCTAGCAACGCAAATTTGGCAAGCTAACAA
>NW_019756111.1:0-267 GCF_002891405.2 Cryptotermes secundus | reverse complement strand
TACCCATTGGATAGGAGGCTGGGTGGGTCCCAGAGCCAGTCTGGATGACACAAAAAAGTAAAAATTCTTACACCAACTGGTACTCGAACTCCGACCCTAGGTCGTTCAGACCGTAGCTAGTCACTATACCGACTACACTATCCTGCCTTCATGTTTCAAATGGGTGTACTTTATTTATTTTATTTTTTGGTTTCTTTAATGACGCTACCAATGGTCAGTGATGTGAATCAGAAAGGGGTTTGGAGAGAGGCGAGCGTGGCCTAATTT
>NW_019756110.1:0-267 GCF_002891405.2 Cryptotermes secundus | reverse complement strand
AACCAGACGAGAATGTTGCATAAAACTTCCTTCCTAACGGAATCATAGGCTTTGATGATGAAAACTGTCCCATTGTAATCGTTTTTTACTTTTCTCTATTATCTAACGAAAGCAGAATATTTGATCAATAGTCGATTTATTACATAGATGTTCAATAATTTATTTTACGTAGGGTGGTGACCTTGACAGACAAATGTTGAATGCATGCTTCTTTTATTGCGTCGGAAATAGATACGGATCGTTCTCCTTGAACTCCAAATCCAAAGA
>NW_019756109.1:0-267 GCF_002891405.2 Cryptotermes secundus | reverse complement strand
GTTACGACTAGTGAAGACCCAATAAACCGATTCACCAATCCAAACACGCGCCATAGTCACTGAAACACGTGACAATATAATACGCATTCTGTCGACGTACGACTGGCGCGTGTCATAACATTTATGTCGATGCTGCTGTTGCCAGCCTTTAATGCTGTTAGCTAAGAAACTACGAAGCAGGTGAATCCCGTTGTTTCACACAAATTAAAAATTCCCACGCTAGTTTTATAATTCTTTAAGGTATTACATTACGCAAATAAACCATTT
>NW_019756108.1:0-267 GCF_002891405.2 Cryptotermes secundus | reverse complement strand
GGCTGAGCTCCATGAGTGAGTGAGTACCTGAGTGAAATGGTAGATCTCTAGATATTAAATGTAGGGCTCGTGAAAATTGTGATTTATTCTCGATTTCTGGATACAGTCGTCTTAAAAGGCACATTGGGATGTCGGTGATTATACTAAAAATTATAGACTGCTGATTGAAAATGTTTAACATATTGTGGAAAATTGTTTTTAGGATTTGTATGACGCTGGCTAGGAGATCTCGGAAGTGGCGGTTGAAGCGAGGACTTTGCTGCGTTT
>NW_019756107.1:0-266 GCF_002891405.2 Cryptotermes secundus | reverse complement strand
TGTGGGAACCTCAACATCTCACAACCCTATGGGCCTACACGGCCTATTACAGTGATAGCTTTACTTTTACTTTTTTACTTTTTAGGGGAAAACAGGTAAACTGTTTATGGACTTCATAAAGACTATGATTTGGTTAGAAATGAAGTACTGTACAATATTCTCACTGAATTCCATACATACATGAAAGTAGTTAGGCTAGTTAAAATTCCCTCTTGTGTTATTTTAGCTATCTGTGCAACGTTCATAGATGGTACATTAACATAAAT
>NW_019756106.1:0-267 GCF_002891405.2 Cryptotermes secundus | reverse complement strand
CAATAGAGAGAGAGAGAGCTGTAATTACTTGTAGTTCCGAGTAGAGCGTACAAGTGTGTCTCGTCTCAACGGCGTACTTCATTAATCCCTCCCATCAATCTGTGTCTATATGTATATCCCACTTTCGTTGCCGGGCAACGGATCTGTAAAAATGTTACCTCGGAAATGAATACCCTCACAACAATAGAAGAACTGTTGGAACTGTTTTTACGCAGTTCATGCCGTATTAAAACAAAATAGGTGATTCTTCTCAGAACATTTTGTTTC
>NW_019756105.1:0-266 GCF_002891405.2 Cryptotermes secundus | reverse complement strand
GAATGCTATGACTTTGAGGGGCCTATGAACTCTAGTGGCCATTTTCTTTCATGAGGTTTAGTATAATTTTTGTAATGGCTATTATTTTGTCCTCAGACACTGCACCACTGACGTCTGTCATGTCAACATATTGTCGAGAGATTGACTGTTTATACGAGGAGCCTGAACTTACTGACCTGTTTGTTGTTCCTGTACAGGGGTGGGAACACTCGGTATCGTTGCTGCTGGTGGAACTGCCATTGGAACTTGGCGAGTCTGAGCCTGAG
>NW_019756104.1:0-266 GCF_002891405.2 Cryptotermes secundus | reverse complement strand
GGATTTCCGGTGTTCCAACAGGGTTCGAACCGAGAACTTCCCGAATACAAGATCGGGGCCTTACCACTGTACGAGCCTGCACGGTATCTTCCAGTTTGTTAACATAAAGACTAAACCATACAATTTTTTCTGCTGTTTTGTATGGGTGTTAATCTTGGTATTTTATATTGTCACGATTTAGGGGTTTGACTATAGACGGGGCACGGATTGGTGAATAGATTTATTGGCCACTTATACACACCACTCGGAACTACACTTTACAGATC
>NW_019756103.1:0-266 GCF_002891405.2 Cryptotermes secundus | reverse complement strand
GACCTACAAATTGTTACACTCGACGGACTTTCTATTGACTTTGTACAAAAATAAACACTAACCTATTAACATTTATTATGTACAGGCATTGATTTTTGTCTTCATTCTGCAGATATCATTGTTGTGTAGACCCAGTTTTTATGCTATTGTTAAGTTATAATTATGAGCATCAAGATATGAAACCCAAGTTAGTAGTACCCAAAATGTATTCAGTGAGATAAACATCTTTATGTTTACATAATGGGCAGTTCCACTATTTATACTTT
>NW_019756102.1:0-266 GCF_002891405.2 Cryptotermes secundus | reverse complement strand
CCCCTTTCCATTCTATTAACAAGAATTACTGGTAGAAACAACTATGGCATTTAGTAAGAATTAACTAGATACAAAAGAGGAACAGAAAGTAAAGAAAGAAATAATATTTGCATTTATTTATCGACCTACAGTATGAATTGATTCATTGTTCTATATTTAAATGTTAAGTTTTCATTTGTAGGTCCAGAGATATTATCAGCACAGTTAATTTAATGTATTTTAGAAATGGGACTTTTTTATGATATATACCAATACACACACACACA
>NW_019756101.1:0-266 GCF_002891405.2 Cryptotermes secundus | reverse complement strand
TGTTCATACTCAGAACTGCGAGAACCTCAAATTCTACAAGATGTTGTCTGTCAACATAAGCCTAATCCAACAGACTGTATACCCCACATACGTATACTTCCACCCTGAAGATGGAGGAACCATATCGCTCTGAAACGCTGCTATACAGCTGCAAAATACTATACGTTGTCACAACCCAGAGGGCAGTAATACAACTATTCCCGTTTAACTTTACGATTGTGATCAACAAGTTTACATCCGAGAATCTAAATTTACATCATCCCTAA
>NW_019756100.1:0-266 GCF_002891405.2 Cryptotermes secundus | reverse complement strand
GAAGCAGCATTAGCCAAATTTAAGTTACTATCCCAGCATTATTCTGGAGGGTCTGAGTAAATCCACGATAAATCTTATGATAGTCGTCTGTGCAGAGATTCGAATCTGGGAGTTCATAAGCACAAATCAAAAGCAACACTTCTTGAACCAATCGGTTCGGTTGCCTTACCTTCGAATTCGTAGATAAACTATCGTAAGGGATACATACACAATGCATATATTCATAGTTACGTATCACCAACAAGTATTTGCATTTTGATATTTAA
>NW_019756099.1:0-266 GCF_002891405.2 Cryptotermes secundus | reverse complement strand
GGAGGTTCTACGCCACTAAAATCGATTTCATAATAGCGCTTGACTATATATTTACTTTCCGAAATATGTGATGTGTATGAGAGGGAATTTTGACTGTGAGAGTTGTGCTTTTCCATCCTCAATTGGACACGATTTCTTTTAATACCGTCTGTCAATCTGTATTCATTTGCGCCTCGTTAACATACTGGTCAATATGAACACCGATGTTGCATTCACGGGTGCCTCCCCCTCCAAACAAATGCATGTAGCACGAATGGGGGAGAAGA
>NW_019756098.1:0-266 GCF_002891405.2 Cryptotermes secundus | reverse complement strand
GTGTCGTGAGACAGTAAAATGTGGGCATGAGTCCCGCGGGACCTGGAAACAAGAATTATTATGCTGGCGAAGGCCAGCAACAATTAACCCGATCTGCCAATACGTACGGTACGGCTGCTAAAAGTGACGTTTGAGTGCTATGATTGCTTTTGGGCGCGATTCCCAATCCTGTTTTGTTTTAATTATACGACTAAAATTATTTTCTTTAGTTTAGTTTTATTGTTCCTTCAATTGTTTAAATATTATGATGAAGAAAGCAACTATAA
>NW_019756097.1:0-266 GCF_002891405.2 Cryptotermes secundus | reverse complement strand
TTTTCCTCGGTTACTCCAGAAAATGTGGGGTTCGTGTCTGCAGTTACACTACGATTGTTTCATCCGCGCATTTTCCAAATTATTACTTGCAAACCGTCATACTATTCGGCACGCTTAGATACTGGCAGCGTCGTTAAATGAAGTACAAGTAAATGAAATCAGAGAGAAGTAAGAGAAGGAATGACCAAAGTCAATAAGACAAGCAAATGGACGAGGTAAAGAGGAATGAGGGAGAAATGTTTAAGGTAATAAAGAAGAATGGTAGA
>NW_019756096.1:0-266 GCF_002891405.2 Cryptotermes secundus | reverse complement strand
GTGAC
Source organism: Cryptotermes secundus (assembly GCF_002891405.2). Taxonomy (NCBI): domain Eukaryota; kingdom Metazoa; phylum Arthropoda; class Insecta; order Blattodea; family Kalotermitidae; genus Cryptotermes; species Cryptotermes secundus. The sequence continues at coordinate 261 of NW_019756096.1, read as the reverse complement.
AGTTGCAGAGTAACGGAAGAGAGGAATTAGGAGGTGCAAATAAGACATCGTATGTGATTTAAAGTGCCAGTGAGACTGTGATAAATCCGTTGTCTGGATACGATTAAGGAAGACTGAGGATCCTTTTGCGTGCGTAACGGTGAACTGCAAAGTGTGCTGAATAGCGAGACGCTGTAGTCTAAATGTGTGTGAACGTATAATGTGCAATAAATTCAGTCAACCAATCCTAAACCCGCCTTAGAAGCCACGCAGACACCCCTA
>NW_019756095.1:0-266 GCF_002891405.2 Cryptotermes secundus | reverse complement strand
CTAGCTTTGCGTTTTTAGCTTGCTAGCTTTTCGTTGCTAGCTTGCAATATTTGCGTTGCTAACTTGCCAGACTTGCGTTGTTAGCTTGCCAGCTGTGCGTTGCTAACTTGCCTGCTGTTCGTTGCTAGCTTGCCAGCTATGCTTTGCTAGCTTGCCAGCATAGTGTTGCTAACTTGCTAGCTTTACGTTTTTAGCTTGCTAGTTTTGGTATATACCTTGCTAGTATTGGGTTGCTAGCTTGCTACCTTTGGGTTTCTAGCTTGCTA
>NW_019756094.1:0-266 GCF_002891405.2 Cryptotermes secundus | reverse complement strand
ATTTAAGCATATATATCCTTATTTTGTTCCATTGCTCCTTATTCTTACACTGCACTATCCTCCTAATACTTAATTTCTGCGTAAATACTCCTATGCCTTTCATTCAACACCTTGTCCCTCCAAATCTTTGTTCCTTCACACCTCAATAAGTGGCTCTCATGATGCTCTTTGCTACATGTGGGGCAAATCCCCTGTTCACTGTGACTACTCCTCTCTACTACCACTTCCCCTGTATACAGTTGTTTATATACTGTGCCCGGAATGGC
>NW_019756093.1:0-266 GCF_002891405.2 Cryptotermes secundus | reverse complement strand
TTTTTTTTCCCTTGGCGCTACAGCCCCAGTTTGGGCCTTGGACTACCTCATTGAAACTTACGTTTCACTTCGGTTTACTAGAACTTAGACATTTCGGTAGGACCCCTTGGGCTGGGGATCAGCTCGTCGCAAGGCCTCTACCCTGCAGACCCTTTAAGCTTACAAAATTTAATTGAAGGCCAAGGTGGTAATGTCAGTTGATGGGTTAACCATGGAGTGACCCATATTTGTTTAATACATTTTCGCGTGGCCCGAGAAGGAGCGTG
>NW_019756092.1:0-266 GCF_002891405.2 Cryptotermes secundus | reverse complement strand
GAGAAATGCTTCAGTAGGGGACTGGAAGCTCTGGTGAATCGCTAAAGGACCCAGGTGCAACCAGCGAAACTGCTGTTGAACTTTCAGACAAAGGCAAGGACGAACGAGTGGTTCGAAACCTGCCTGAAGTAAAGTCAAAAATTCTCTTGGGAGTCAATAGTACTGATATACCACTGCCGGGGGCTACTACCACTAGCATACCTGCAGTAGGAGAAGGATTGAGACACCTAGTCTCTGGAGTAGGTGGACTCCGTATAGCGAAAATA
>NW_019756091.1:0-266 GCF_002891405.2 Cryptotermes secundus | reverse complement strand
AAACTCTCCTTTAATATGACTATGACATAAAAAACAGTGCATCCAACCATTCAGTGCCATAGTAAAATTCCAAGTTCCATAAAGACTGGTTCAGGCATTCAGAAGTTAATGGATGGGATACATATAGATAGAAAGTAGATCACATAAATGTTAGCAATAGTGAAAACAGTATGTCCTAACAACTTAATTTTATCAGCATATTCAATATCGAAGTATGATGAATGAGTTTAAGGTCTTTCATTCTGGTCCGTCACACTAACCAATTA
>NW_019756090.1:0-266 GCF_002891405.2 Cryptotermes secundus | reverse complement strand
TCCATTTGAAAAATAGTGTGAACATTTCTGCGAGGTTTTTCATTTCCTTGAAAAATTACTCCTGGCTAATTAAATGCCGATTATGTAATCTGTTAAATTCAAGTAAATAAATGCAAAGTGTACGTTGTTCAAAATACTGCTGTAGCTGCTAACGTTGGAACAGCTGGTGAAAGAATCCGTTATTATAAAACCTGAAGGTACATAAGAGCAAAGAAGACAGACTAAATAAAGAAACTCCGTGGCCTGTAGTCCCCAAGCGAACTATA
>NW_019756089.1:0-266 GCF_002891405.2 Cryptotermes secundus | reverse complement strand
TGCTAAGCAGCAGACTTCCAGGTCAGGGCTGTGCCATGCATCATTAATCAATTGTAGCACCTTGAGAAAACATCCCTTACTTCAGCCACACAACGCATACTACAATGGTATTGTGTCATACACACATTTAACTTACATGAATTCAATGTGTGCTCACCAGAAAAAAGAAACAATAAAAATTTAATAGTGTGGGTGGTTCTGCACTCAATAAGATTAATCCCTGGCTTTGCCTCAGTTCAGCATGCCTGAATATGGGTATTTTTGTA
>NW_019756088.1:0-266 GCF_002891405.2 Cryptotermes secundus | reverse complement strand
GTACTCATTTCTGTTAGAGGCTGAGTCGACCCCGGGGACATAGTGAGGCTGGCAAAAATAGGTAAATTGAAAGAAAACATTCACCTCATCGGGGATTCGAACCCGCGGCCTTACGGCTTGTAAAATAGTACCTAGAGGGTATAATATTAAAGGGATGCCTTGCACCCATACTTCAGCTCACAGAAATCCCAATAACGGTTAATCATTTCAGCCGATCATAAAAGCTTTGAGTCATTGTTATATGAGAGGAAACTCAATGCCAGGTA
>NW_019756087.1:0-266 GCF_002891405.2 Cryptotermes secundus | reverse complement strand
AGAAAAACCGAAGTGAACGGAGAAGTTCATGGAGGTACGCCTACGTCCACTGGGGCTGTAGTGCCAAGGAAAAAAAAATATATATGAAATAGAGGTAATACAGTGCAATTTTCTACATAGTGGGTCAGTTTAAAGAAGTCTCGTGCCTTCAGCACTAGAGAGATGTAAGTGGTAAACTTTCCCCTGTGTGTAGACGCCACAGCGTGAAGGCATATGCTAGGTAGAGCAGAGTGATAGGCTACAGGTTCTAGTAACCTAACATGCAG
>NW_019756086.1:0-266 GCF_002891405.2 Cryptotermes secundus | reverse complement strand
GTATGACGGCTTTACATTAATACGGTGCATAGGAAACTGCTTTAAATTAAGGGGTTTTGATAATTGACGGCACTAATATACTAGAGACAGGCTTTTAACCTGCTTTCCTAAAGAAGGCTTATGCTATCTCATTTCTCTGCGTCTGTGAATTCTTCCATATTAACTTTTGAATTCCTGTACCAAAGAATGCTCAAGTCAAGGAGGATGAGATTGGCAGGCATGTAGCACAAATGGGGAAAAGAGGATATTGGTGGGAAAGCCAGAAG
>NW_019756085.1:0-266 GCF_002891405.2 Cryptotermes secundus | reverse complement strand
ATTTTGTTTAGGCTTGATCAGGTCCTCACGTTTCAAGATGTCTGAGCCTGAATTGTGTTCGGCGAAGGAACAACAAACTCAGGTTCCAAATGAAATTAAACCACAGTAAAGTTTAGGATTCAAGGCAAATATCCCAAAAATATAGCCGTATGTTTATCATTCTTAGCTTTACTTTAATTAATTGCCTTACTCATCTACTATATCATTTTTTATTCCTAATGGGGGTGGGACTAAGTCCCTTGTACTGTGCCCACTTCTGGCCTATT
>NW_019756084.1:0-266 GCF_002891405.2 Cryptotermes secundus | reverse complement strand
GGTTGCCGTATAATCATTTATTGCACGAAATTTTAGCACGAATGGGGAGAAGAGGAATACATATAGGGTATTGGAGGGAAAGCCAGAGAGAAAGGGACCACTAGGAAGATAAAGAAGTAGGTGGGAGGATAATAATAAAATGGATCTTAGAGAAATAGAATGGGGTGGTATGGACTAGATTGATCTGGATGATGATAGGGACCAGTGAAGTGCTCTTGTGAACGCGGTAGTGAAACTTCGGGTTCCATAAAATGTTGGGAAGTTCT
>NW_019756083.1:0-266 GCF_002891405.2 Cryptotermes secundus | reverse complement strand
TTCGTACAAGTAACTTGGACGTGATAACACTAGGGAATCGACTCCGAGACGCTGAGTATGACGCACTGCGTCGAGACGTACAAAGTTCAAGTCGTTTTGTCGAACTCGTTTACGGACGCACCAAGACTGTAACTTCAACGCGAAGAATATGTCTTCTGGGACGTAACGCTCTGTAATGTGATAAAAAAATTGCCTACGTTTCGGAGGAACGTATTTCCTTAAGCGGCCTCCGTAGTCTAGGGGTAACGTTCCCCCCTCGTGACTCA
>NW_019756082.1:0-266 GCF_002891405.2 Cryptotermes secundus | reverse complement strand
ATATCAACGCAAACCTAGCAAGCGCGCAACGCAAACCTAGCAATCTAGAAACGCAAAGCTACCAAGCAAGCAATGCCAAGATAGCAAGCTAGCAACGCAGAGCTAGAAAGCAAGCAACGCCAAGCAAGCAAGCTTGCAACGCAAAGCTACATAGCTAGCAAAGCAAAGCTAGGAGGCAAGAAAGGCAAAGCAAGCATGCAAACAACGCAAAGCAAGCAAGAGGCAACGCAAAGCTAGCAAGCTAGGAACTCAAAGCAAGCAAGATA
>NW_019756081.1:0-266 GCF_002891405.2 Cryptotermes secundus | reverse complement strand
TTCATGGCTATCCCAAACTCTATCAGAATATTGTACAATATTTCCATCATAAGTGATCATAGGCTCTCTGATCAGTTAGGAGGTGGTCTTCCAGCTTGGGGGTTGAGCGTGGGGTAAAGAACTCCTCGTAGTAAAATATAAACTTGTTACAGAAGTTTGGAAGAAGCCTCGGGAGTCAGAGGCAGTGTAAACAATGTAAACTATCCCTGTAACAGGCCGTTGAGGCCAACAGGTTTGTGAGATTTCGAGGCTCCCACACTTTCTAG
>NW_019756080.1:0-266 GCF_002891405.2 Cryptotermes secundus | reverse complement strand
GTTTGTTTAAGTTTGTTTAACAGACTGCATTCTCAATGTTCCAGTTGCATTCCTTGGGCAGCGTCACCCGTTGAATTTACGTTATAAGAAAACAGGTCTGACCTAACCTTGTTACGTCACGAAGAATAACACGGACTAGTTCTGCAAGAAATCTACTGAGAGCGTATCAGTGTATTTATGTAATGAAGACTGTTCGTTAGCGTAGTCGGTATAGAGACTGGCTACGGGCTGGGCGACCGAGGGGTTGCAGTTCCAGTCCCGGTAGG
>NW_019756079.1:0-266 GCF_002891405.2 Cryptotermes secundus | reverse complement strand
TATACAGTGCAGTGGTCTCCCCAATAATAAAAGTTTCCTGATGACAGCCCATGTGTGGCCGAAACATGTAGAAACAAGCAATGAATGTATATAGCTAATGACACTTTAAAATATTTAACAAGCACTTTTAGTGCGTTCAATATATTTTAGTGTCGTACAAAGAGGTTGACTTGTTGCATTCTAGAAGGAAAACTTACGATCTAAAAATAAAACCAGAACTGTTGGGTTTGTCGGACAGTTGCAAACCATCAGTCACATCGGGCGGG
>NW_019756078.1:0-266 GCF_002891405.2 Cryptotermes secundus | reverse complement strand
TTGAGCAACACGCTAGCGAAAATCTACGCGTCGGTGCTAGCCGAAAGACTGGGCAGCTGGTCAGCCCGGAACCAACCCATCAGTCCATGCCAGAAAGGGTTTAGGCCAGTAGACGGATGCGCTGAACACAACTTTGTCCTCCAGTCAGTCGTCGTGGTCGCGCGGAAGAGCAGGAAAGAATGCTGCATCGCCTGGTTGGACCTAAGTAACGCGTTTGGATCGGTACCACACAACACCATTTTCACCGCACTCCGATGGGCCGGCCT
>NW_019756077.1:0-266 GCF_002891405.2 Cryptotermes secundus | reverse complement strand
GGGCATTTAATTATTAATTTACTGCTTTCAGATAAAGTGGTTTTAAAGTGCTACATGAGTTTCTGTTTTAGAGGTGGTTTTCAATGCATTTCATCGAATTCCTTCAGAGAACACTGTGGCACTTACAGTATGCGGATAATGGAATTGATTTCCAGTTAATATATTTATATTAATCCCATTAAAGCACAGTGGTAACTATGTATACCGCATGCTTTATCATCAACATACTGTACATTCCGCCCACAAAGTGTATGTGTGTGTTCCAT
>NW_019756076.1:0-266 GCF_002891405.2 Cryptotermes secundus | reverse complement strand
CTAGCAAGTTAGCAATGCAAAGCTAGCAAGCTAGCAAAGCAAAGCCACCAAGCTAACAACGCAAACCTAGCAAGTTAGCAATGCTAAACTAGCTAACTAGCAACACAAATCGAGCAAGATAGCAACACAAAACTCTCAAGCTAGCAACGCAAATCTAGCAATCTAGCAATCTAGCAAGCTAGCAGCACTAAGCAAGTAAGCTAGCAACGCAAAGCATGCAAGCCAACAACGAAAAGCTAGCAAGCTAGCAACGCATAGCCAGCAAG
>NW_019756075.1:0-266 GCF_002891405.2 Cryptotermes secundus | reverse complement strand
GCAAGCAGTGGTCCGTAACACTGTAAGGCTCATTATAGGTTTATAAACATACCATATTTTCTTGAAGAAACTGAACTAACATATGGTAAAGGTAAAACTGTTCCTCTGCTTAATTAATTATGCACCACACCATAAAGACGTATGTGGGAGTGGAGTTATAACTCCATTTTTGACCTTGGCACTAGACTGAGATGAGTGGTCAGATTCAAGCCCCGGTCGCTTTATCGCCGAAGAAGCTCTCATGGTACCCACTGTATAAGTTACTG
>NW_019756074.1:0-266 GCF_002891405.2 Cryptotermes secundus | reverse complement strand
GAAAGGCAGATGTAGCACTTATTCAGGAACCTTGGTTATATAAGGGCCAAATAAGAGATTTAACCAACACAGGAGGAACAGTTTACCTTGCTGCACCTGGTAATAATGCAAGATCTTGTGTTTATATCAGGAATAATATTAATGCCTTACCTTTGCTGGAGTTCTGTTCTAGGGACGCAACAGCGGTGAGGATAACATATATGTATCGAGGGGCAGCAGGGAGCCGATTGCTTCTTCAGTCTACCTTCCAAATGACGCGGAAGAAC
>NW_019756073.1:0-266 GCF_002891405.2 Cryptotermes secundus | reverse complement strand
ACCCTACCATAGGAACCCCTCGAACAGCGAGCTAATACTCTAGTTCAGGTGTCGGCAAAGATTTTTCGTATAGGGCCAAATATAATATACGTTACACTCTGAGGGCCAAGAGGCAAATTCGAGGATTTTTAAAGGTCGGTACAGTGAAAATAACAGGTTAAACCAAGTTTTCACAAATTTACTGGTGAAAATGTAACAAAATATAAATACAAAAGGAACTATAATCATTGTGTGAAACACAGCTTTAGGCTACTAATGGGATGAAT
>NW_019756072.1:0-266 GCF_002891405.2 Cryptotermes secundus | reverse complement strand
AGATAGTTAGCTATGTGTTGCTAGCTTGCTATATTTGCGTTGCTATATAGCTAGCTTTGCGTTCCAAGTTTGCCAGTTTTGCGTTGCTAGCTTGAAATTTTGCGTTGCTAGCTTAAATTCTTGGCTTTGCTAGCTTGCTAGGTTTGCGTGACTAGCTGGCTAGCTTTGCGTAGCTACGTTGCTATCTATGCGTAGCTACCTTGTTAGATTTTATTTGCTAGCTTGCTAGCATTGCGTTGCTAGCTTGCTAACTTTGCTTTGCTTGC
>NW_019756071.1:0-266 GCF_002891405.2 Cryptotermes secundus | reverse complement strand
TTATTCTGAACAAACTAATTGTCTTACACAAATTATAACTACTTACGTAAATTTGTTAAATGATGCTGTCAGGAAGTTAGGCTGTAGAGGTTAGTTAATGACGAACTACAACGGAAGCGCCTGTGGGTGAACGTGACTTACTTCCTGTGTGTGTCTGAAGAAACTCAGGGAGTACTACTTACAAACCTGTATTTAAACATCCTGTTGCATTGCTATATCTGAAACTGTTTATGTACTACACAGTCCGTCAACAATGCAACAAATTG
>NW_019756070.1:0-266 GCF_002891405.2 Cryptotermes secundus | reverse complement strand
GCAAGAAACCAGAGTGAAACAGGTAGCAAGGAGATTGTGTTTGCTACCTCCTTCACTCTGGTTTCCTCCGAAACGTCGGTTGACGTTCAACAGACTACACGGTGTTATGACCCAGAAGATAGACGTAGAACTCTTCAAATTAAAACATTTTCTCCTCTGTAGCCGCCACAAGTACCGGGTCACGGATATAGCTTTCAGTTCAACTGCTGAGGATGTGATAATGTGCTGCGTGGTCAGGGCTACAGAGCAATGAGTTCAGGGCAATG
>NW_019756069.1:0-266 GCF_002891405.2 Cryptotermes secundus | reverse complement strand
TCCATAAAATACTGAGAAATCCTTGAGTAGCTGCAGAATTGGCGGGCTCCTCCAGAAGGGCTCAGTTCCATAAGTATGTAATCAGTTAATTTCATACTGCATAAAACAAACAGTGCATCTTCATTACAAAACCAGTGGATTAATGTAGTTTAACGAAGGAATCACTTCTTATTCTGATAATCATATGAAATCCATAAATACACTCTATAAGTTCGCGGAATGGCCGCAAAGCGTCGTTGCAATGCACTACAGCGGATAGGTTGAGG
>NW_019756068.1:0-266 GCF_002891405.2 Cryptotermes secundus | reverse complement strand
GACCCAGTTGGACTCCAACCCCCACTAAGCGAATTCTTCAAGAAACTCATTAATATAGTAGCACTATTGTTTTAACTAAAGTGTACCATGGGTTGGTCATTCAAGTATCTTCAAGGAGCAGTCACCAAACACACCCAAACCATTTCAAGCATAGAGATGCTGCCTGGACTCTCCAACGCTATCAGAAAGTTTTCAACCACCCGACATGTGGTTCATGTTATGTTTCAGAGTGTGTGAGCTTGGAAGACTTGCTCAGGAGACTAATG
>NW_019756067.1:0-266 GCF_002891405.2 Cryptotermes secundus | reverse complement strand
GAATGCCATCTATTGAACAATTCAACAATTCGTTACGCCTAGAGGCAGTCTAAGTTTAACAATGAACTTTAAAGGAAATAATACATCGCGTAACTTCAGAGAGTATGGCCAGCCAGCTTCATCGCTTTATAACAATGAGAACATGTAAATATTTAAATGTTTTAAATGATGCAGGTACCTTGTGAAATTAAACTCAAATGTCTTCACTTCGTTGACATCGTTCATTCATTAATCTGTAATCTGTCAAGACGACAGGTCCACAGTCT
>NW_019756066.1:0-266 GCF_002891405.2 Cryptotermes secundus | reverse complement strand
TAAGTTTATATTGCTGCTTTGTTCGACAATCCGCTTCAAGTCGTTACTTTGAAGATTCCGGGGGTCGAAGTGGTTATCCTGTAATTCTCTTGAACCCATTGGTATCTTCGTGGAAGGCAAGTTGATGCCATCTTTGTCGGTAGCTAGCTCGCCAATTTTGTTATCTCCAAAGTGGGACGAGCTGTGGGTAGGGTCCATTGTATGGTGTCGAGTTGCCATAACTTGCGGGCTGTCCTTTGAAGTGCTGCACCGCAAAACATTCTGTC
>NW_019756065.1:0-266 GCF_002891405.2 Cryptotermes secundus | reverse complement strand
AGCTTGCAAGGCAAGATAGTATGCAAGCAACGCAAAGCTAGCAACACAAGATAGCATGCAAGCAACGCAAACTAGCAAGCTAGATCGGAAATCTAGCAAGCTAGCAAAGCAAATCTACCAAGCCAGCAACGCTTATCTAGCAAGCTTACAATGCTAAACTTCCAAGCTAGCAACGCAAACATACCAAGCTAGCAACGCAAAGGTAGCAAGCTAGAACTGCAAAGCTAGCGAGCTTGCAACACAAAGTTAGCAAGCTAGCAAGATAG
>NW_019756064.1:0-266 GCF_002891405.2 Cryptotermes secundus | reverse complement strand
CGGCAGACTTTTACAATGGACTCCTTAGACAAAAGATTAACACATTACAAGACGTCTACTAACATAGAACAGAATGATACTGAATACTTCGAATACAGAGCTTCACTTCGGAATTCAAATATTCACATGGACCAGGGCCCTATGCACCCTTCATTGAACAGCAACTGTCATTCGTTGAGTAGCATTACCTTTTAGAATTATTCAAAATGTTTTCATTTGGAACCGTTTTATGTGCATAGTCATGGAACTTTGATCCCTGGTGACAT
>NW_019756063.1:0-266 GCF_002891405.2 Cryptotermes secundus | reverse complement strand
ATTATCTTTTTAATGCCATTCTCCCGTCTACTTCTCCAGTTTCAGAAATGGACACGTGTACAGTCTAAAACTGAAATAACAACCGCCTTGTGAAATGGACAAACAGCATGTTATAAAATAACACAAATCCTTTTATACTGTCAACGTTTTGTGTGTGACTATAGATGGAGTTTAGATTGGTGAATGGATTTATTGAGCCCCTATACATGTGACACGGAACTATAGGTAATTACAATGCTATCGCTGATTTCCACACGCAAAGTCTT
>NW_019756062.1:0-266 GCF_002891405.2 Cryptotermes secundus | reverse complement strand
GTAGAGGATAAAGAGCAGTATCATGTTGATATCTCAAATAGGTTCTCAGCTCTGGAAAACTTAGACGCTGAGGTGGATATTAATAGAACTTGGGAAACTATCAGAAAGAGAATATCAAAATTTCAGGCGAACAGATTCTAGGTTATTATGGATTGAAGAAGTACAAATCACGATTCGGACGCTCAGAATTATTAGATAAAAAGAAACAAGGCAAATTGCAGTGATTACAGGATCCAAGCGAGTTAAATGGGGTTAATCTGAACAAT
>NW_019756061.1:0-266 GCF_002891405.2 Cryptotermes secundus | reverse complement strand
ATGGGATTGACCGTCTTATCTCCCAGTGGGATAAACGTATTAACATTTTTGGAGATTACTTTTGAGGTAAGAAATGTCCTTTAATATGTTCTGGCTTCTGAACCGTTTTCATATGTCTGCCCCTCATATATGTATGTATGTCAACCTATAAATTTAGGCGGGAGGGAGCTTCGTGTAATTATTGAGAATACAAAACTTCTGCAATCTTCATGTATGTTGTGAAAATCGTTGTTGATTATAAGGCAATCCTCGCGTGCTCCCGGAAT
>NW_019756060.1:0-266 GCF_002891405.2 Cryptotermes secundus | reverse complement strand
CTGGAGATGAAACGATGTAATTTTATACGTAAATAACGTAACAATCTACAGATACCGCTCTGTTACATTACAATCTTGTAATTCGCGACAAAACTTATCCAGAATGAAGAAATTGTACTTATATTCTGAAGGTTTCATAGAAGTGGATTACTGAACTAACATCGGGACAAAGTATAGTGTCTGGTAGAAATTTAGTGAAGATTCGGAAGAGTTTTGTGTCTCCGTCTTCAGGGTAGAAACGTAAGCCGAGCAAATACGTAGACAAT
>NW_019756059.1:0-266 GCF_002891405.2 Cryptotermes secundus | reverse complement strand
TCTGTAACTGTTAAATAAATCCAATTACCTATCCAAATTCCGTCTAGAGTGACTCCATAAAATCGTAACAATATGAATGAAGACTATAAACACATCAGTTCTGTCCATAGTGTTCTATTAAAATGCTTACAAGTGGTAACATTGTGCGTTGTAAATAGTGCGATGCATGATGACGTGTGCTGTTTTGTAATTGTAGAGTGGGAAGACAAAATTACTCGTATATTTCCGTTTGAAATTCCTAAAACCAAAAAATGCAGTTCTGCACA
>NW_019756058.1:0-266 GCF_002891405.2 Cryptotermes secundus | reverse complement strand
TTTTTTTGGTAGAATGAACATCCTTTTAGTAAATGGACTTTGAAGGTCACCTTTCAGCGCATGTGAAAAACTTGTAGAATATATTATAAATCAGTCATGCAAAGGATACCTGAAATTAGTGGCATTACTGGTGTACTAAGTGCATCGGATAGAAATTATGACACTCAAGCCTGAAGTATTTACAGTAAAATCCCTGCATAAGGCCTCTTTGAGGACCGTGCAATTGAACATTAAATGCGAAAAATCTTAACTGGAGATGATTTAAT
>NW_019756057.1:0-266 GCF_002891405.2 Cryptotermes secundus | reverse complement strand
TCTGACGAGAGGACGGGTCTGTCTTTTGCATATGAATTAATTGCCTAAATGCCTTCATACGACACGGACGGCATAGAAGACGACGTGTCAAACAATTCTTGTATTGTTGTGTATGTGTTCGTTGCCGAGGTTGCCGTTTACCGAGCCGTTGCCTAGCAACGAAAAAAAGGGGTACACTTTACCCGAGCGTTTGTTTAGCAACAATAGGGGGATAAACTCACAGACACAGAATGATGGAAGGGATTTGTGTAGTACACCGCTGAGAT
>NW_019756056.1:0-266 GCF_002891405.2 Cryptotermes secundus | reverse complement strand
CTTTGCGTTGCTTGCCTGCTTGCTTTGCTTTTCTTGCTTGCAACTTTGCGTAGCTAGCTTGCTAGCTTTGCGTTTCTTGCTTGTTAGCTTTCCATTGCTAGCTTTCGAGCTTAGTGTTGCTACCTTGCTAGCTTGGCTTTGATAGCTTGCTAACTTTGTGTAGCTAGCTTGCTAGATTGTTAGATTTGCGTTGCTAACATGCTAGCTTTGCCTTGCTATCATGCAAGCTTTGCGTTGCTAGCTTGCTATCTTTGCGTTGCTAGCTT
>NW_019756055.1:0-266 GCF_002891405.2 Cryptotermes secundus | reverse complement strand
TCTCGGCTACCGTGACCGGCACAGCTATCATCTGGTAGACCCAGTATTGTGAGAAGAGATCGTGGTAGAAATCTGGCATGACTGTTATGCAGACCTTGGCATCATGTTTATTGAATCTCCGGTTAGCAATTGTGAATGGCATCCGGGCAATTTTGAGGTAAATTTAGAACAAACGCCGTTTAAGACAGGGCGGTGCTTCGAAATATAGCATTTCTTATTCAATTATAGTCTTCTGAGTTATGATACCGTGTTATAGTCTGATAGAT
>NW_019756054.1:0-266 GCF_002891405.2 Cryptotermes secundus | reverse complement strand
GTGATATGTAGTCCAGTGAATGTTCAGTGATGTTTCAGAGCAGTGCACTCTTTTCATGTTGAGAAATGAGGAATAAACCAAGCAAGCTGTGTACATTCATCTTCTACCAGAACACATGACAGCACATCATAAAAGGCAGTATTCTTCATAGTCACTGCTGTGAGAACCTCAGTTCAAACAGAGGGTGACTAAGTAAGATCTGAGGCTTTCACAGCAGTGACTATAAAGAAAGCAGTCTTCTGGGATCTGGCACCGTGTATATGTGG
>NW_019756053.1:0-266 GCF_002891405.2 Cryptotermes secundus | reverse complement strand
ATTTTCCTCAGAATTGCCAATATGAGCATTCTTCATATACCAGTGGACACTACGTCTATCTAAAGCCCTGAGATTCTCATGATTTTCCTCAGAATTTCCAATATGAGCATTCTTCATAAGCCAGTGAACGCGGCCTCCATCTATGAACCTGAGATTCTCGTGACTATCATCAGAATTGCCAATACGAGCTTCCTTCATGTGCCAGTGTACACGGCCTCTACCTAAGGCCCTGAGATTCTCGTGATTTTCCTCGGAATTGCCAATAT
>NW_019756052.1:0-266 GCF_002891405.2 Cryptotermes secundus | reverse complement strand
TTTCTTTGCGTTTCTTGCTCGCTAGCTTTCGTTGCTAGCTTCCCATCCTTGCGTTATTAAATTGCTAATTTTGCGTTGCTAGTATCGTAGCTTTGCGTCGCTAACTTGCTAGCTCGGCTTTGCTAGCTTCCTAGCTATGCGTTGCTAGCTTGCTAGATTGCTAGATACGCGTTGCTACCTTGATAGTTTTGCGTTGCTAGCTTGCTACTTTTGGGTTGTTTTCTTGCTATCTTTGCGTTGCTAGCTTGCTAACTTGCTAGATTTAC
>NW_019756051.1:0-266 GCF_002891405.2 Cryptotermes secundus | reverse complement strand
TTGAGTTGCTAGCTTGCTATGTTTGCGATGCAACTTGCTATCTTTGCGTTGATAGCTTTTTGCTTCCCGTTGCTAGCTTGTTAGGTGTGCGTTGCTAGCTTCCTAACTTTGCATTGCTTGCTTGCTAGCTTTGCGTTGCTTGCTTGCTACCTTATCGTTGATAGCTTGCCAGTTTTGAGTTGCTATTTTGCCAGCTGTGAGTTGCTTGCTTTCCAGCTGTGCGTTGCTTGCTTGCAGCTTTGCGATGCTAGCTTTCCAGCTTTGCT
>NW_019756050.1:0-266 GCF_002891405.2 Cryptotermes secundus | reverse complement strand
TGTATCATAGACTCCCAACGGCCATGCCATGCTGAAAACATCGGCTCTCGTTACGATCGCCGTAGTTAAGCAACATTGGGCGTGGTTAATGGATGACCACTTGAGAACACCACATGTTCTTGGCATTCCTTTTGCTGATCTGAGTGGCTGCGTGGTGTGAGACATGAACGGTCTTCGCCAGCTCAAACACTGGGATCGTGAGTTCGATTCCTACTCAAGGAATGTATGTCTGTATGCGTTTATTCTGTGTTCGTGTTGTCCTGTAT
>NW_019756049.1:0-266 GCF_002891405.2 Cryptotermes secundus | reverse complement strand
GCACAGTCTGGCAAGATTTATACGAGAGCAAAATGCAGACATCAGGCTGTTGTGTTTCTGTTCTTTATGTTTCATAGTTCTGTGTCCGACCCTATGCTTTAGGGTTTACGAAGACATTGTTGTCATTATATCTGATAGGACTTTATTGACATTATTTCATAACAGTGAAACACGGAGGTTCTATGATGATTTGAGCAGCAATATCGCGGTACATAATTCTCTTGGTCCCATTATTGCCCTTCATGGCCCAATTACTGCAAGGTTAT
>NW_019756048.1:0-266 GCF_002891405.2 Cryptotermes secundus | reverse complement strand
TTTGCAAGAACCTACCAGGAAACGCAGCCTCCATTGTTAAGGAAGAGTGTTTACTGGTCCGTTGTCTAGCAAATGAGATCCTCTTGTTGGGCGCGTTGGCTACCGCTTCAATGTGTTTACAGAGTCGTTGCTTAGCACTGGATCTGTACGTCACAATATGAAGTTACTGCATTGATACCATTGCTAATATTACAAAATATTTTTGACTGTGAAGTAAGAATGAAACAAAATTTTGGAAATATTTTAAGTTAACCCTGCTGGGTTAT
>NW_019756047.1:0-266 GCF_002891405.2 Cryptotermes secundus | reverse complement strand
TGCTTGCTTGGTTGCTTGCTTTGCGTTTCTTGCTTGCTAGCTTTCGTTACTAGCTAGATAGCTTTGCCTTTCTAGCTTGGTAGCATTGCGTTCCTATCTTGTTAGTTTGCGTTGCTACCTTCCTAGCTTGGCGTTCCTAGCTTGGTAGCTATGCGTTGCTAGCTTGTCAGATTGCTAGTTTTCCCTTGCTAGATTCCTAGTTTAGCGTTGCAACCTTGCATGCTTTTCGTTGCTAGCTTGCTTCTTTTGCGTTGCTAGCTTGGTAG
>NW_019756046.1:0-266 GCF_002891405.2 Cryptotermes secundus | reverse complement strand
GCCCTGTCCACCTCATCCTCCTTGAATTGATCATTCTAATTATACAGTGGTACCTGGAGAAGAGTTTAAGGTATGAAGCTCGGCATCAGTGTGCAGTTGTGTCCGTCCCTCTTCAGTCCAAATATTCTACCCAGCAACCTGTTCTCAGACACCCTCAATCTATGTTGCTTCCTTAAGAACAGACACAATATTTCACACCCATACAAAAGTACGGGCAAAGTATAGTTTTGTATATTATTGTAACGTATTTGCGCTATGCATGACAC
>NW_019756045.1:0-266 GCF_002891405.2 Cryptotermes secundus | reverse complement strand
AGAACAGCAGGGGTATTGCAGAACATCGGTAAGCTTCCACCAAAGTATGCAGCTTCACATTCTTAAGTTACAAGTGCTTGAAACAAAATGTTCACAAAAATATTTGGACCTAAAAGGGATGAAGTAACCAGGCAAGGTAGAATATTATATGAGAAATTCAGTGTTATTTCTACATGTTATCTAGCAGTTATTAAAATGAGAGTGATATGTGGCTTGGAGAGAAAAAATATGTACCAAAATTTTGTGTGGAAAACTGCCTGAAGAGT
>NW_019756044.1:0-266 GCF_002891405.2 Cryptotermes secundus | reverse complement strand
TTTTTTGCCCTTTTTCTATGAGTATGAAGTGTGGTTCTGTAGATCAGTTGTTGTGATGGGATATCTCGTGTGTGGCGAAGACAGCCGTGTGTGGTTGGTCGGCAAATGTCCCCCTATGAGAGTGTTGTATGGAATGTGGGGGGAGGTTATGGGTGTAGAGAAGGCACTGAGCAGGCTTCCCTGAGGTACGCCTGAGAGGATCGGTAGTCTTCAAGAAATGTTTTTTATTTTGAAGAGTAGACCTGGATGCCAGACTTTGTCGAAAG
>NW_019756043.1:0-266 GCF_002891405.2 Cryptotermes secundus | reverse complement strand
CAAAAAATAGGAGGCATTATATACGGAACGCACCACGTATTTTCCTTACTTACGTTGGGTTGTCAAGAACAGAGATTGCTATATAACAAACTTTGATGTCCACACCGGTAAAATACCATATTTAATCACGACTTGCATCTTCAGATGGTAAACTTAATGATATTTGAGAAAGGTGAATGGTATTCTGGTATCAAACTTTATAATCACCTCCCTCCAGAGCATAAACAATTATCTTATGACATCCCTGGATTTAAAGTGGCGTTAAA
>NW_019756042.1:0-266 GCF_002891405.2 Cryptotermes secundus | reverse complement strand
CGTTACAGTATGTTTCAACGCTCTGTGATAGATAGATGGGTTCAATGTGAACTTATTTTGCTAATACACCCGTGTCCGGAACCGCTTTGTTTGCGCGCTAGGGCCTCTGAAATGCGAAGAAGAGCGCTCTTGCCACCTCCTCTGTGTCTTACTGGTAACATTTACCTAACATTTCTCCAAGAGACCTTACCAGAACTGCTGGAAGTGTGTATTGGAATTTGGATCCAGCATGATGGCGCCCCGGCACACTGCACTAATTTCGTCTG
>NW_019756041.1:0-266 GCF_002891405.2 Cryptotermes secundus | reverse complement strand
CACTTCTCTTTCGCCACTGTTGAAACACACTACCCACTGCCACGCTATGCTGACATCCACTGTATTGTCTCCGTATATCTTTAGCAAGGGTAGATGGATGTCGATGGGTGCAATTTGTTTGGCAGTGAGAAATTCAAAAACACATCTCTGTTTCATACACACTTGTGTGTCAGACGCCATTTTGGTAGACTGCTCAGCTGTCAGTATCTGTCGCACGACAACCAAACTAACCGTACGTTGGCGGGAAAGTTCAACCTTTACTACAA
>NW_019756040.1:0-265 GCF_002891405.2 Cryptotermes secundus | reverse complement strand
GCCAAATCCCAGAAGACTGCTTTCTTCAAGTATGAATATGATGGATTATTGTGATACAACTGGATCTTCGGACACGTAGCAGGAATCCACTCGAGACGAGCTGGGCTTAAGAAGGGAGCGGTTGTAACGGTCGGAGAACAATCGCTGCAAGGAGTATCCGAAACATGAGACACAGAGAGCACAGCCTCCAAAAAAAGGAACGGGGATGCACCGTTAAGAGTATTCGGGATGAACAGCCTTAAGGAGGGAGCAGTGTGACATGTTG
>NW_019756039.1:0-266 GCF_002891405.2 Cryptotermes secundus | reverse complement strand
CTTTACCTTACACAGAGTAGGGATCTAAAGGACAGGGCATGAGATTAATAAGGAACTGTAAATAAATTTAAAGCGAGCAGTCGCGACCTAATTCAGGCACTTTCCCCACACTTGTCTGGAGGGACTGAGTAGAACCAAGAGATGTTTCAGGCAAGATAGCTCGTGTTCCAGCCTAGATTCGAACCGAGCACCTCTCGAACAAAATTTCAGATCATTACCTGGGACCCTCAGCGTCTCACAACCCTATGGGCCTTTACGGCCTGGTA
>NW_019756038.1:0-266 GCF_002891405.2 Cryptotermes secundus | reverse complement strand
TCCACCTCAATGGGACTGGAACCTGCGACCTTCCGGCTTGTAGCAAAGTGCCTCAACCAACAACGCTACCGCAGGGGAAAACTGTAAATTATATCGGACAGAATAGTCGGTTTCCCAGTCAAGACTGAACGCTGAATAACGTTGTCTCTGTAATTAAACACAAAATGGAGGACTGGAGGTAGACCTCTGCACAGTCTTCAAGAATAGGACCGTCTAATCCAGCACGTAACATAGTCACTATAGTCACTGAGCTATCCCGATTCAAA
>NW_019756037.1:0-266 GCF_002891405.2 Cryptotermes secundus | reverse complement strand
CAGCTTCACGGCGTGGCCCACTTTACCCTGGGCCTAACGGTCTTGGTATCCATTCGATATGGGGCTGGGTGGGAGCCGGTGAGGTCATCACCCCCGCAAGTGGGGCACACAGGAGACTGGGTAGACACCATTGCCGGTCTGGAAGTTGTGGTTAAGAGAAATGTATCTTGCCAGTGCCAGGAATCGAACCCCGATGCCTTTGCCGTAGCCGTCGCTATATCTAATTGCTAAATTTATGAAACTTCTATCTTGACGAAATAGGTCTT
>NW_019756036.1:0-266 GCF_002891405.2 Cryptotermes secundus | reverse complement strand
TCTTAATTTCCTCCTGAATCAGGTTTTGATTTGTTTTAATCGTTCCAAAATATCTGAACAGTGCCATATTTTGAAAATATCTGTTAACTGTTCTTACATGCCCCAATAAGCCTTCATAAAATGGTGCTTAGGCGTAAGTGTAAAGCAATTGGTTCCTTCTCAGTTTTAAGTATACTGAGTGAACAGGGGCTCAGCTCTATATAGATAGTTTTATCTAATAATTAATCTTTAAAGAGAATTATGAAATTAAGAATTGTTGAACAATT
>NW_019756035.1:0-266 GCF_002891405.2 Cryptotermes secundus | reverse complement strand
AAAATTACTTTATTTGTGTGTCATACGAACAGAAATGGATGTATCAAATAGGTTTATTTCATGCTGCGTTGGAAAATAACCTAAGCCCTTTTCACCTCCCACCAATTTCGACTGAATAAACAATGAAATGTGGACTACTTTAAAGCCATATAACACATAAAGTTATAACCTGCATATTCGGCTTACCAGAATATATTTATTGTGGATCACAGTGGCCGGACGGTCTAAGGCATTAATTGTCTTTGCCCTCTCGAACACTGCGGTAG
>NW_019756034.1:0-266 GCF_002891405.2 Cryptotermes secundus | reverse complement strand
GTGATTGTTGAGCAGTCGGTGGAATGAAGATTGGTAGGGAAAACCGAAGTACGCGGAGAAAACCTGCACCAGCGCAATTCTGTCCACCACAAATCCTACATGACCTTATCCGGGTTTGAACCCGAGTCACCGGGGTGGGAAGACAGCGACTGCCTGCCTGAGCTATGACATGACATGACAAATTTTACCTTTTCTCCTAATATAACTGTGGAATGAGTTTTATATCCTTTCGGAAGCCTATCACAGTGGTCGCACGGTCTAAGGCA
>NW_019756033.1:0-266 GCF_002891405.2 Cryptotermes secundus | reverse complement strand
TTAGAAATTCTAAACTTTGAGACAAGGGAAGTCATAATTTTAGAAGCGTCGTGTTATGCTACCCCAAAATCCCAGTCTGACAACCATGCAGCTGGTGGCAAACTTCACCCCTAACCTCTACACGAGTGGACATATGCTCTTCTAATTCGAGGAGAAACATTAAGCAACCTCATAGTCTGCCCAGTCCAGCCAATCATATTCTCAAGTGGGTTGTCCTTTGCCCGAATTTCGGGAAACCAGGGCAGATATTTACCATTCAGAGGGTG
>NW_019756032.1:0-266 GCF_002891405.2 Cryptotermes secundus | reverse complement strand
TTAAGCACAGGGACAACTTTACCTTTTACATAAACACAATATTCTGTATTTTATTACATATCAGAAAACAGAATAACAGCATTTCCGTAATCCATTCTCTTCTTGAAATAATTAAACAAAATGGATTCCTATGCTGTGTTATCTCATACCTACAGAACTGTTTGACTGTTTTGATCAAATTTTATGTCGAAAGTTTTTGCTTCACTTCTCCACCAGCTTTGCAACTGCTGGTTTAAAAATTTAGGGTTCAGGAATTGAAATTCTGG
>NW_019756031.1:0-266 GCF_002891405.2 Cryptotermes secundus | reverse complement strand
CCTGCAACTCACAGGGTCACGGTGGAGGTATTCAACCCTGCCTCCACATTGGTTTCAGATTACTCATTAAGCTCCAAACCTCCCAGTTATAACATCTCAGCACAAACCACATAGAAAACGCAGTTCTGCTTTCATTGCGTGTATGTCGCAGGCATTAACCTAGCAACAGCTGCTGTTTACAGTCACCGCTTAGCAATGGGTCTATACGCCATGATATGGTTTGGCGATTCATTTCTATTCATGAAGCCCAGTAGCCGAGATGATAA
>NW_019756030.1:0-266 GCF_002891405.2 Cryptotermes secundus | reverse complement strand
AGAAAATATTCAGCATTTAAAATAAGTTTATTTATATGAATGACATTTTTTATATTATCAATCGCCGTGTTCTTATTGAAAGCAGCGTTTCTGAGACTTGACTTGTCTTCATCCCCAGGAAAGGAGCCTACTCATAAGGTCAAATAAGTAGAACTAGACTCTATCTCCGGACATCAGAACCAACAAAAGGCAGGATATAGCTGTTGCTTAGAAACGCGGTTTACAACAACGTTGTTCAATTGTTGCGTGTGTACGTTGCGGGCGTT
>NW_019756029.1:0-266 GCF_002891405.2 Cryptotermes secundus | reverse complement strand
AACTTTTTAATGCAAGTTTGTGTGACTGTTTTATTTTAATATCTATATTGAATCACTCTCTTCATATGAATGTGACTCCAAAAACCTGATACATTTTCACACTGAAATATTAACGCTCTGAAAAGTTAATTTCTTCTAGATAATAATTAAAAATTCGTTTTGTAGCTCTCCACTACAAAAATCAACCAGATAATACTGTATAGGGAAGCAACCACTATTTATTGTGAGAACCATCTGAAACACACGAGTTCACTACTATATTGTGT
>NW_019756028.1:0-265 GCF_002891405.2 Cryptotermes secundus | reverse complement strand
GGTCAAGAAAATATGGATCTATACATCCACTCCCCTATACGCCTTTAAGCACATGATCAACTTTACCTTAGCTTTTCCTTATTTTATATCTAATTTAAGTTTTAATCCACCAACCTTTAAATAAGAGGAACAACTTATGACACTTGAGAACAACCGGAAATCACATACATGTAGCACATAGTCTGTTCGTTAAATATACTCGTAGATGGGAACAGTTGCGTATATTTTGGAACACCATGTCGCTGTATAGGGAGGGGGGGGGGTA
>NW_019756027.1:0-266 GCF_002891405.2 Cryptotermes secundus | reverse complement strand
AAGAAAACCAGGAACACCCTCTTCTATTGTAAAAAGTGTGATGATGTGTGTGTCCAGGGCTGCTTCGACGAGTGGCGCAAGCGCATCAGAATGTGAGCAATGACTGGAGTTATCATAAACTGTGAAGTGACGCAGTTCATACTCGCGTACAGTCTGAACAAAGGATTATTGTATAGTGTGTGATTATTTTTTACAAAATCAACATATCTGAAGTTTTGAGAAAAAACTATGGGTAAGTCCTTTAGAATTTCATTTGTAAAAATTGC
>NW_019756026.1:0-266 GCF_002891405.2 Cryptotermes secundus | reverse complement strand
ACGTTGAGGCCGATGTTAAGGCCGCCTCCCACGAATAACACGCATAAATATTCAATCTAAAGCGTCCCTTTTTATAGTATACTACATTTCACATATCCAAATCGCAAAATAGACACGATACTTCTAAATGAAAGACTTATATCTCATTCGTGACATACTACAGAACGTGATGTGAGTGCGCACGTGCTTTATGCGGGTAATACTAATTTTTCAGGAAAATGGATCTGAGAAAAGAAAACAATCTCTGTACGAGCAGTTGTAGTTTT
>NW_019756025.1:0-266 GCF_002891405.2 Cryptotermes secundus | reverse complement strand
CTTTGACAGTTTCCCTTTGTAACAGTGTAACCCATTAATGTGTATGATAAATTCTTTCTGAGATACAATGATTTTATTTGGGATACCTATCATCAGGACACTGTATTTGTACATCATACTCGTATATGCACTCAGATGTCTCTTTAACTGCAAGTATACTGTCATTTGTCATCAGACCCTTTTAATAGTTCCAACAAGATGGAGCTACGCAACATTGCACCCTTGTTGTGCCACAATTTTCTAACTAATTTCGCCCATTTTTTTTT
>NW_019756024.1:0-266 GCF_002891405.2 Cryptotermes secundus | reverse complement strand
GTTTGCGGTTCTTTTCATATATCAATCATATTTGTATGTATAATATTTTGTTGTAAAATAATGGAATGAATCCTTTGTAGCAACTTTGTATAATATGCATTCCAACATAGTTTTATGGACACAAATAAAAACTTCGTGTTCGTAAAATAGTTTAGTGGAAAAATAGCATGTTACATGATGAATATTTGAGCTTCCTAATCTCATCTCTTTTATGATTACCTGTAACCTGTGAATATCTCTGTCACATATACAAATTATTTTTTTTT
>NW_019756023.1:0-265 GCF_002891405.2 Cryptotermes secundus | reverse complement strand
AAAAAAAAAGTTGGGAAATTCCAAGTGACTGAGCGGCTAGAGGCGTCTCAAGGACCCAGTTCTCGTCGGGAATTGCTGTAACAGCGTATAGAAGTTCGGGCGTCCTTTCGGGTAGGGCCAGCGAGTTCTTTATTTGATCGCGTGACCTTGATCGGTACCGCGCAGTCAGCTGTTGCAAGCCTGACCAGGGCTATTTACAAACAACAGCCACGTCACAGCGGATCCCCGGTCCAAACTTGTTCAAAGCAGTAAACAAGCTCGGAAC
>NW_019756022.1:0-265 GCF_002891405.2 Cryptotermes secundus | reverse complement strand
GCACATAATTTTTAAGATATAAAATACTCTGTGTAAGGGTTGGAAAATTGTAATGCTTTGTCGTTATTAACTCAATGGTGCAGACAGAGGTAGATTAAGGCACAAAGTATGGCATGAATAGGGCCTGGCAGGCATGCAACCCATCCAGTTTGAGAGGGTGGAGAGCCCCTAAGACTCTTAGGTGCAACAACACAATGTGTTTTCCACTTCCTGTCTTCAAAAGCATCTAACACACACCATAATTTTTTTATTGCTCTGGGGCCCT
>NW_019756021.1:0-265 GCF_002891405.2 Cryptotermes secundus | reverse complement strand
TGAGGACATTCAGATGAATATATTCATGAAACACATGACGAAGTGTCAAACTAGATAATTTTTTTCATAAATCTTATGACGATACATCCGTGCGGTAAGTTAGCACCATATCAACACAGTAAACGATGCAGTTGATAAAGGCGAAAATCCCAGAACAAAGAAGGAGCCCAGAGGTGCTGCTTGCATCGTGGAATGCCTCCATTATTAAGCCACCCGTAAGGAAGAACAGGATGGCGGCTGGCACGGATATCATCAGTATCAACGT
>NW_019756020.1:0-265 GCF_002891405.2 Cryptotermes secundus | reverse complement strand
GTACATGGAAAAATAAAGAATAGAATAGAACATACATAGCTTCACAGATCCGTTGCCCGTTTAATGGGCCGGATATTGAGCTTGTCAGAATAATAACAAGCAGTTGCAATTAGCAACCAAGTCCAAGCGCACACAACCTAGATACAATAGGAATATAATACAGTTACGTATTAGCCATATATTCATCTACAGAATAAAAAGCTTTCAAGATAAGAAAGTTTTTCAGTTTTTGTTTAAATAAATTAACATTATCCTTTAAAATATA
>NW_019756019.1:0-265 GCF_002891405.2 Cryptotermes secundus | reverse complement strand
GGTTATGCTTTATTTCATCATTAGCTACTAGATGCCCCCCAACAGAGGGTTTGCAAACTCTCAAAATACAGATAACATTAATCATTATTATTTGCCATGTGACATCAATTACAACACATTTAGTTTGGCCGTTTGCCTGACATGTTTCGACATCTAAAACTTCATTCTCATGGATAATATTGTTTTTATGCTACAAACTAAGTACTAGCCCAAAGTTACTTTTTTTTTAATATTTCAGATGCTTTGCCAGGATTCTCCAAATTTA
>NW_019756018.1:0-265 GCF_002891405.2 Cryptotermes secundus | reverse complement strand
TTTTTTTTTTGACAACTTTTTAGCTCTAGCTGAAGCACTATATAAATTCAGACCACGAAGGTCAGTAATTTTAACGAAATATTTCGTTCATGGCTTGGAAAGCGTTAATATGATTACAATATCAGCAGCTTAGGTAATGTTACTTCGATTATTTATTACTACGAATTTACTGCCTTATTTATTTAGTGTGATTTGTATGTAGGTAATTTGGCTTACTGGATATTGGCTACTCCAGATCCAGTTAATTACCGCTGGCCCTCGCCAG
>NW_019756017.1:0-265 GCF_002891405.2 Cryptotermes secundus | reverse complement strand
GTCGTAATTTTGTGTTAATAAGTATATCTGCTTAAAATAATTACACGTTATATGGGATTGGAAAAATGAACTCCAGAATTGTTACGGTCTGTAGTTTCGTTTGACGTGACTAGTGTCACGTGGTGGTAAGATAAGCAGAAACGTATATTTAGTGCATGAAAGACCGGAACATGCAAAGTGTCGTTTATCGTTAAATATCGTCCAGTATCACAAAACAGGGCATTGTATAATGTCCAGATGGTCAGTAATTGTATTAATATGCCAG
>NW_019756016.1:0-265 GCF_002891405.2 Cryptotermes secundus | reverse complement strand
TAGGTTAGGTTTGCGCAGTACACTACTGCGCATCCATCTGTAACTCAGGGGTACCATTCGCTGATGTTAGGTTAAGTTAGGTTAGGTTAGCTGGGTTGGGTTAGGTTTGTGCAGTTGACTACTGCGCATCCATCTGTAACTCAAGGGTACCATTCGCTGATGTTAGGTTAGGTTAGGTTGAGTTGGGTTCGGTTGGGTTAGGTTGTGTTAGGTTAGGTTAAGTTTGCGCAGTAGACTACTGCGCATCCATCTGTACCTTGGAGGG
>NW_019756015.1:0-265 GCF_002891405.2 Cryptotermes secundus | reverse complement strand
GAATCAAAATCTAGGCCTATGGTGGGTAAAATTTTAAGATTGAACAGTACCAAAACTAAGAAAGTAAAGTACAGGCCTACTCATGCAACAAAAAAGTTAGAATGTGGATTCGATTCTCATCCAAAAACTGTATACCGCAATACACGAACATCGCTACCTTACATAACTGCAATAATATATAGCGACTTTCGTAATATCTAGTGTGTTCCCTGTTAGAGGACCGCCTCTGCGGTCTAGTGGTCAGATTTTCTAGCTACAGATCCAG
>NW_019756014.1:0-265 GCF_002891405.2 Cryptotermes secundus | reverse complement strand
TGTATTACTTGTCCTTTGTCCTGCCGTTCCGTGGCGTTTGTGAAAGCTGGCGCAGCATGTAAAAGCATTTGAATTCATGTTGTTCCAGTAGATTATCTAATAATAACTGCTCTTCTTTGAAGATAAGTCTGCGTTCGAATTCTCTCTCTTACAGATTGGCATACACGTGTCTGGTCTGGCGTCGTTACTTAGCTTCGTAAGAATGGAATGGAGATTAGAACTTCGAAACGTTCCGCTACTGCACTGCATGAATGCGTTGTCTCGG
>NW_019756013.1:0-265 GCF_002891405.2 Cryptotermes secundus | reverse complement strand
GAACACTGGGATCGTGGGTTCAAATCCCACTCGACGCATGGAAGTGTGTGTTTGTGTTGTCCTTTGTATAGGCAGCGGGCTTGCGATGGGCTGATCCCCCCGTCCAAGGGGACCTACCGCCTGCGTAAAAATGATTACGAAACTGAAGAAGAGGCCAGGCCCAACAGAGGGCTGCAGAGCCATTGATGAGTGATTGAAGGAACAAGTGATTGAATGAATGAATGAATGAACCATTGGAGCTAGGATAGTAATATCCTTTAGTAAG
>NW_019756012.1:0-265 GCF_002891405.2 Cryptotermes secundus | reverse complement strand
CTGCTAGCTTGCTAGTCTTGTGTTTCTTTCTTGCTAGCTTTGCGTGGCTAGCTGGATAGCTATTCGTTGCTAGCTTACTAGATTTGCGTTGCTATTTTGGTAGATTTGCGTTGCTAGCTTGATAGATTGATAGATATGCGTTTCTAGCTTCATAATTTTGCGTTGTTATCTTGCTAGCTTTGCGTTGCCAACTTACCAGCTATGCGTTTCTTCCTTGCTAGCTTGGCTTTCCTAACTTGGTAGCTTTGCGTTGTAATCTTGGTAG
>NW_019756011.1:0-265 GCF_002891405.2 Cryptotermes secundus | reverse complement strand
TTGCTAGCTTTGCATTGCTAGTTTGCTACTTTTGCGTTGCTTCCTTGCTTGCATTGCGTTTCTTGCTTGCTATCTTTGCGTTGCTAGATTGCTAGCTTTTCTTTGCTAGCTTGGTTAATATCCGTTGCTAGTTTCATAAGTTTGCGTTGCTAACTTGCTAGCTTGGCGTTGATAGCTTACTAGCTTTGCGTTGCTAGTTTGCTAGCTTTGCTTTCCTAGCTTGCTAGCTTTTCGTTGCTTTCTTGCTTTGCGTTTCTTGCTTGCT
>NW_019756010.1:0-265 GCF_002891405.2 Cryptotermes secundus | reverse complement strand
CAGTTTAAGCAAAAGCAGATATGTCTCCGTTTCCAAACCATCGGCTGAAGGGAAGGCCAGCCAACAACTGCTCAACTAAGTTTCGTTTTGAAACACTGTGGAAAACTGTTGATGCTCCATGTGGGATTGGCAAGTTACACGAAGACTCTAAACAACGACTGTTTCTGACCAACAGCTACGTAAATGCGTTCTCGTAGCAACGAATACCCACACAACAATAGAGTTACTAATAGACTTGAAAGGATTCTGACGATGGTGTATGCTG
>NW_019756009.1:0-265 GCF_002891405.2 Cryptotermes secundus | reverse complement strand
GAGTCTCCCGACGAGCACGAGTAATGTGGACGCGCCTTTATAGCGATACTTGAAATCCTTTTAATTCGTCTGACTGTTAATTGTTAATGTCTTTCTGTAACAAGGTAACGTTTAAAATTAATTGAATGCTTAAATAATGACGCGTTTCTTCAAAATTCAGGTAATAAAGGAAGTTGTGTCGAAACGCTGCAAATGCATGGGAATCTTAGAGGAACAATTTAAATTTAAAATAACTTGTAAGGACCGATCGGTACGGAACTCACTG
>NW_019756008.1:0-265 GCF_002891405.2 Cryptotermes secundus | reverse complement strand
CCTCGCCTGAAAATTAGCGGCAGATACGTACCTCTTTACATTGCAGCGCCTGAAAGAAGGTTCTCCGCACCACTGGAAATTTTCCAAGTTGCAAGCCGGACCGCGATTGGCGCACGACTTTCAACCTTCCGTATGTGTACGATCATGTAACAAAATTGTGCAGGCAACAAGCAGACGCCTTACAAAATCATGAGAATGAATATATTCGCAGCACAGGTCAAGGCGAAACCAGACACAGAAAAAATAAGAATTCTGATCTTGGCGG
>NW_019756007.1:0-265 GCF_002891405.2 Cryptotermes secundus | reverse complement strand
GCCTCCTGAATGGTTGCAGGCATGAACACTGCCAAAGTTTAAGCCTCTTATACTTCTACTTCTTGTGCCTGGCTGCTCCTTGTCAAATACCACATGCATTTGGATTTACATGGTTTAGGATTACTTCTGCCAGTGTCCTGCATAATTTAGTTATGTAGTTATACAAGTAGGGAATTTTAAAAGCCATGTGCAATTTGTGGATAGGTGTGCACCTGTAAGATTCGAGGCTTTCACGGCGGTGGCTATGAAGAAAGCAGTCTTCTGG
>NW_019756006.1:0-265 GCF_002891405.2 Cryptotermes secundus | reverse complement strand
TTATACCACCCCCGGATGATAGATGACGAGTGTGGAGCAGGCGGTAGAATAAGAATTGGGAGGGGAAACCCAAGTACTCGAAGAAACCTACCCCAATGCATCTTTGTCAACTACAAATCCCACATTACCTGACATTGATTAGGCCTTGGTGAGATAGTAAGGGTAGGTTGCTAAAAAAAGAAAGGAAAAAAAATCATCCATATAGAAACGTAATTCCTCAAATCATAATCGGATAGCTTTCTATTGAGAAGACTTGACAAAGTGG
>NW_019756005.1:0-265 GCF_002891405.2 Cryptotermes secundus | reverse complement strand
ATGTGGTATGAGGGAAGATGTGTAGTGGTGTACACTTAAGAAAATTTGAGATATATCTTGTCATGTATTAGGGGGTTTTGCATGATTTATTGAACAGGTTTTGGTTTTGATGATCAAATTATACCTTTATACAGTTGGTTAAGTTCACAAATCCCTCTCTGACACATCATCATGTTGTCATGACTGGACACTCCAGTCATGACCATTGGTGGCCATTAGGGTATTGGGCACCAGCTTTCCATTTTCTTCACCCCCAGATTTTCTG
>NW_019756004.1:0-265 GCF_002891405.2 Cryptotermes secundus | reverse complement strand
TTAACAAACGTCAGTTAAGTGTCGTATGTTTTCCCAAGAGGCTCATTTGCGAAACGTTAAAAGTCACGGCCACCGTATGACGGCAGACAGTGCTTCTGTCTCGCCTCTGTGTTGGCATTTCAAACCTAATGTCAATGTTATACTGCCCTAAATCTGTGAACAACATAAGGAGACGTAATGTAAGGTAAAGTTGTCCCTGTATTTAACTAAACACTACTCTATGAAAGCGTATGGGGGAGTGGATGTATAGACCCACGTTTTCTTG
>NW_019756003.1:0-265 GCF_002891405.2 Cryptotermes secundus | reverse complement strand
CAACCCTATGGACCTCCACAGCCTGTTACAGGGATAGCTTTACCTATTACCAGTAAAAAGAATTGCTATCATTTCTGCAAGATAGAAGTATGTTTTCACTAACAATTCTTCACTTTTACAGTTACATTCAGCTTTCTATTTTTTATATTTTCTTTACTTTCTTTAGTCTTTCACAATTTGTAGCTTATGGTACTGTCTTGTTAAAATCCTCCACTTTCAAAAGTGATCTGTAGTATCTTATAAACATGTATATATTCATATTTTG
>NW_019756002.1:0-265 GCF_002891405.2 Cryptotermes secundus | reverse complement strand
CGCAAAGTTAGCAAGCTAGCAACGCAAAGCTAGAAAGCTAGCAACCAAAAGGTAGCAAGCTAGCAACGGAAAGATAGCAAGGTATCACGCAAAGTTGGCAAGCTAGAAACGCAATATGGCAAGCTAGCAACGCACACTTTGCAATGTAGCAAACCAAAGCTGGCAAGTTAGCAACGCATATATAACAAGATAGCAACCCAAAAATAGCAAGATAGCAACGCAAAGATAGCAAGTTAGCAACGAAAAAAGCAAGCTAGAACGCAAA
>NW_019756001.1:0-265 GCF_002891405.2 Cryptotermes secundus | reverse complement strand
TTAGGTTCGAATCTCAGCAGCGACACCCATGTTCGTTAATTTTGTGAGTCTCTGCAGATAAATACCGAAGTGCTGCTTTACTTAAGCCAAGAGCGTTTCCTTCCAAGTCCTTTCCGGTTCATCATACATCAGTCGTCATACCGCCCGGCGTCGTTTGCTCTAGCTAGTGGCAACATCGGCGCATAAAGCACGTACCGCACTTCCATTGGTCTGTGTGGCACATGCAGCTGTTTACAGTAGCTAGAGGAAATTGTAAAGACTTATG
>NW_019756000.1:0-265 GCF_002891405.2 Cryptotermes secundus | reverse complement strand
CACCATATACAGGATAAAAACGGAGGCATGTGTTTATCCAAATAATACACATCTACCAGGCTCTACTGTGCCATTACTTTGGCCACAATCTGGTTCTTCATTACCACGAAAACATCAAAACTGCAGTAACAACTGACTTATGGTAATTTATGGTTGATGAAACTGGATTATTGGTATACATTCTTTATAAATATAATGTCGTATTTTATGTCATACTGCCTATTCTCTACTTCAGCCTTGCAGTCCATAACAAGAAATTCTAGGT
>NW_019755999.1:0-265 GCF_002891405.2 Cryptotermes secundus | reverse complement strand
AAGACATAGGAGATGGGGATTTGACAGACAGTCAAGGCACTTTTCTTGATGTAAAGGATCTCGTACTCGTCTCGCCTGTCTTACGCGTGTCCATACTCATGTATTACTCGTATCCAGGTTGAAGATATTTTGAAGGCGTTTCTTTTGAGACAGACACTTCACAGTTAAGACTGACAACCCTTTTATCATTTAAGCCTTTGTTACTCATTTCGACGTCTACATTTAAATGTAAAATATTGTCACATGTATTAGTGATCATAGACGG
>NW_019755998.1:0-265 GCF_002891405.2 Cryptotermes secundus | reverse complement strand
CAGTGAGGGTCATGAATGTCACCCAAAAGGACCAAAAGCTCAGGAAAGGATCTCCTCTCCTGTCTGAATAAAGTGACCTGTTTTTAATTGCATTTTGTTTTATTTTTGGTGCATATGTTTCCGCTTTACCGCATATTTTAAGTGTTTTAGCGCATATTTTAACTATTTTTAGAGCATAAAGATCCGGGCCCTACTCATTACAGTGTAAGCCTATAAATTGTGCCACGAAGCCACACGCAGATACAATTAATATAAAATTGGTTTG
>NW_019755997.1:0-265 GCF_002891405.2 Cryptotermes secundus | reverse complement strand
GCATAAATTGAATCTTCGAGTTAAAACTTAAAATACTTAAATAATTATATTTAAAAATCAAAAGACTAAATTTTAACACAAAAGTTAAAATTATACAAAATTGAAATGTAATATTTTGTACAAAATCTCTTTAAAACATTGTTACAGTTACTTGTTGACATGGATTTCTGATGTTAGAAGCGACTACAGTGTGGTTCGCCTGTGTATTGGGATCTTCTCGCATAGGTTAGGTTGTGTGGTCTTGACCTTACTATCGTCTTCTGGA
>NW_019755996.1:0-265 GCF_002891405.2 Cryptotermes secundus | reverse complement strand
TGGATTAAGGCAGTATATTTCTCGGAAAAAGAGACAAATTTCTACAAGACTGCATGGCGTCACTTCCCAGACGATTATTCTCTTCGCTGAGAACTCAGTTCCCTCTCACAATCTTAATAAGAAGTAAAGTATGTAAGATAATTTTGTATACAAGTATTACAATTCTGTGCATTTGTAGCATCATATGAATGCATTGTACGTATCATGAAGTTCATTATGTCCTTTTTTTTTATTGCTAGTGGGGTGGGTCTAAGTCCCTTGTACT
>NW_019755995.1:0-265 GCF_002891405.2 Cryptotermes secundus | reverse complement strand
AGCTAACACAACCCAACTATAACGTATACAGTGCATCAAATTTCAAAATTAATGTATACTAAATTTTCAATTAACAAATACAAGTATAAAATTTAATGGGTATACAGGATTGAATGAGTATGTTGTACAATATTTTTGTCCTGAATCATATGCTTTCTTAAAATCCTTTAATAGCTTATGTGTCACATTTACTTGTGTCATACACCCATTGTCATAATGACCTCCCTCGTTTTCGAGAAGGAAATATGCATATTTATTGTTTTAC
>NW_019755994.1:0-265 GCF_002891405.2 Cryptotermes secundus | reverse complement strand
TGTGCACAATGAACTACTGCGCACCCACCTGTAAATCAGGGGGCTGGCCCTTGTCACTGATGTTACGTTAGGATAGTTTAGGTTGGTCAGATTAGATTGGGCTAGGTTTGCATAGTAAACTACTGCGCATCCAACTGTACCTCAGGTGTAGCTTTCGCTGATGTTAGGTTAGGTTTGCACAGTAGACTAATGCGCATCCATCTGTACCTTTGAAGGGGTGAAATTCGGTAATTTATGCTAATGTTAGGTTGTGAGTGTACATTAT
>NW_019755993.1:0-265 GCF_002891405.2 Cryptotermes secundus | reverse complement strand
GCTTTTAGTTTTTAGCTTTCCAGCTATGCGTTGCTAACTTGCCAACTATGCGTTGCTAGCTTGCCAGCTTTGCGTTGGTAACTTGCCTGTTTTGCGATGCTAGCTTGCTATTTTTGCGTTGCATTCTTGGTAGCTTTGCGTTGTTACTTACTAGCTTAGCGTTTCTAGCTTGCTAGCATTGCGTTGCTAGCTTGCTAGCTTGCAGGATTTGCGTAGCTAGTTTGCTAGCTTTGCGTTGCTAATTTGCTAGCTTTGCTTTGCTAGC
>NW_019755992.1:0-265 GCF_002891405.2 Cryptotermes secundus | reverse complement strand
TGTATGAAACGATCAATGCAGGATGATATGAACGGACCTTAACTCATAATTACAAGAATGTATGACACTCACTCATTCACGTCAGTTTTTAATGCAACTTGAAATCTTTCACAGTCTCTTTATTTTAAATGACATTAAAATCACATTAACTGCAACATGTTTCGGCTCTTCTTGGCCATCTTCATGCAATTGTTCCCTTTCTGAAACTGTTGCACTGCAGTAGATCGTCAGTCAATGTGTTCCCATGTTGTTGCATATCGTTGTT
>NW_019755991.1:0-264 GCF_002891405.2 Cryptotermes secundus | reverse complement strand
ATATATATATATATATCTATATATCAACTCTCCCATACGCCTTCATGGGGTAGAGGTTAATGAGTTAAACACGGGGACAATTTTGCCTCTATGTACTGATATATCCTTCAAAGGAAGAAAACACTATGCTTTGTATAGGGTCTATATGTGTGTGTGCTGATATCTGTCAGCTCTTGGGGTTATTCAGCTTGGGTTTTGGCGATAACTGATTAATGAAGAATTTTTTCTTTCCTTGGCACTACAGCCCCAGTGGGCCTAGGCCTA
>NW_019755990.1:0-265 GCF_002891405.2 Cryptotermes secundus | reverse complement strand
GACCTCGGCACTAGTTGGAGTCAGCGTCTGCCCCTGCCGCTTTGCCCCCCCGGGTAAAAAGGCCATCCTTATACCCATTGCATATGAGGCTGGGTGGGCCCCAGCGCCGATCTGGACGACGTGTAGAAGAGAAAATTCTTGACCCTACTGGGGCTCGAACCCCGAACTCTTGGTCGTTCAGCTCGTAGCCAATCGCTGTACTGATTACGCTAGGACAGCAGCAACTAAAATAAGCAGAAATTAATTTTCCTGCTTTTTACAATCT
>NW_019755989.1:0-265 GCF_002891405.2 Cryptotermes secundus | reverse complement strand
TTTTTCTCAAAGCAAGAAATGTGGAACCAGAGAAACAGCAACTGCTGGCGAACGGCTCTGAAAAGACATTCGATTCTAGGCAACGGCTCCGTAAACATATTTCCGCCCCAACGGATATGCATGCAATAGAGGTATAATTGGGAAATGTGTTTTACACTAGGTCCGTGAAAAGGAGCTTACAAGAAGGAAGGGGAACGTCCCACTACGCCCACCACTTCTTCTCTCTCTCTCTCTCTCTCTGCTACACAGTGTATTTATATGTTCC
>NW_019755988.1:0-265 GCF_002891405.2 Cryptotermes secundus | reverse complement strand
TTTTTTTTTGCTTGCTTTGCGTTTCTTTCCTGCAAGCTTTGCGTTGCTTGCTAGCTAGTTTTTGGTGGCTAGCTTGCTAGCTTTGCGTTGCTAGAGTGGTAGCCTTGCGATGGTAGCTTGCTAGTTTTGCGTTTCCAACTTAATAAATTTGCGTTGCTTCATTGCTAGATTTGCGTTGCTAGCTTGCCCGGTTTGCTTTGCTAGCTTGCTATTTGATAGCTTGCTATCTTTGCGTTTCTAACTTGCTAACTTTGAGTTGCTAGCT
>NW_019755987.1:0-265 GCF_002891405.2 Cryptotermes secundus | reverse complement strand
TTTGTACTCTTCGTCAAATATAATTAGAATGATCAAGTCAAGGAGAATATGATGGGTAAGGCAAGTAGCAGTAATGCGGGAGATGAGGAATGCATGAAGGATATTGGTGGGTATTCCAGAAGGTAAGAGACCACTAGGAAGACCAAGACGTAATTGGGTGGACAATATTAGAATGGATCTTATAGAGATAGAATTGGATAGTATGGACTGGATTGATCTAACTTAGGATAGAGAAGTGGGTGGCGCTTATGAGCAACTTAATGAA
>NW_019755986.1:0-265 GCF_002891405.2 Cryptotermes secundus | reverse complement strand
CAGATGTGACTTGCCGCCAGAACAAATGAAGCAATTAGGAATTCTGAGAGGAAAAATCGTGCATGTGAAATCTATCCTCGTCCTCCTAGGCGGAACTATGCCAACAACCAGCAACAGACGTCACAACAGACATAAATGTACGAGAAGGTTTATATCGGGAACTTATCGAAGATAAAGCTGTCCCTGTAACAGGCCCTGAAGGCCCATACGCTCGTGAGATATCGAGGCTCCCATATTTTCTCTAGACAATCGGCTCACAGATGGC
>NW_019755985.1:0-265 GCF_002891405.2 Cryptotermes secundus | reverse complement strand
CGTCATTTCCTTCTCGCGTAACATCCTACACGTGACAATATATATGTGTGTATATACATATATAATATACGTATATATGAGAATGTATAGTTACAGCAAGTAATTAATATCGAGATTTTAACTGCTTTACAAGTTTCCATTACACCTAAATATGAAAAAGTTGTTTCTGATATGTCATCTGTGTGTCTGCCTGTGCCCTTCCTAGCCGCTGAACGGCTGGACGGATATTATTCACATTCGCAACTTAAAAGAGCTTGTCCAACAT
>NW_019755984.1:0-265 GCF_002891405.2 Cryptotermes secundus | reverse complement strand
GCTATATTCCACACCCACAATATCTCTGGATTGATCACCTTAATATGCGAAGAGTACATTCTGTTTGCAGTTTATTGAACGATGTTTTGTAGCATTGAGGTTAACAGTACAAATTTCGAAGCTCGTCATTATGCAGTTTTCTGCACCTTACTCTCACTTCTTGTCCTAGGCGAAGACATTTAAATAAATATCAGACGAAAATAGGGCTACTTGAAACGTTTTGCATGCCCAGTTCCGAAGAAACAAATGCGATTATAAGATACAT
>NW_019755983.1:0-265 GCF_002891405.2 Cryptotermes secundus | reverse complement strand
ACCGAATATCCCCTTTCTATTTTCCTGTAGTATTTTTGTACCCTCTTTTTGCTAACTCGACCAACTTCCGGGAAGGTGTACTCCTACCCGCAGTGACGTGATTTCGTTAGGGTGGCTAGCTCTCATTGGCTGCCTGCCGAGAGGGAGTTCGCGTTTTATAGTCTGCCTGCCCCCTTCGACTCAGCATTCTTACCTCCAAGCGTCATGTTTCTGTGTAACGCGCTTCCGCCCAGTGAGCATTGCTACGCTGACGCGGTACGTTCAT
>NW_019755982.1:0-265 GCF_002891405.2 Cryptotermes secundus | reverse complement strand
CCCCCCATATGTTTTCTTGGCATAGTGCTTCTTCAGTTGAGCACAGAAACCACTTCGCCTTCTACCTTGTTGTTATTTAAAACGATAGAATTATTTGTTTCATACAATCTCATATTGAAATGTGTCTTTGAACCCAATGTTTGTAATCTTTCCGCTACAGATGGATTGCTTGCACTGCCAACTTTGGAACAGACAACATATAGTTGTTCGTCGGAGAATTACTTAATTCGTATATCAAAACCTGCAGCTCGTAAGAATTGACTCT
>NW_019755981.1:0-265 GCF_002891405.2 Cryptotermes secundus | reverse complement strand
TATAACTAACTGTATGGGCCAGAATTCTTGAGAAGCCAGTAGTTGGTCAGCTGCTCAAGAACATTCAGTTTTTAATAGAACCCAAAGGTTGCTGACCACGTTAACAAGACACAACGTTTTGGAGATTGGATGCTGTCTTTGTCCTCAGGTAAAACCTACTGAGCTACACCCAATATATAGTCCCTATCTCTGGACCGGAAGGTAGGTGACTAGCTCTATTTATTGGACCTAACTGAGTAGTTTTACCTGAGGATGGAGATAGAAT
>NW_019755980.1:0-265 GCF_002891405.2 Cryptotermes secundus | reverse complement strand
CTGTGGACCTGTTGTCTTGACAGATTACAGATGAATGAATGAATATCCTAAAAGTACTTGCTTACTCTCTGGTCCATTGGTTTTGGCGTCCTTTACGCCAGGAGGCCATTTCCGTCATCCGCTGTTACGGCTCTTAAACGTATGTGCCTGTTATTGAGTTTCTGGACATTATCCACTGTCCTCTTTTTTTACTTAAAACAACGTTTCGGTGACGATTCTGTCTCCGTCTTCAATTAAAACCTACCCTGTTGGGCCCAGTCGATAG
>NW_019755979.1:0-265 GCF_002891405.2 Cryptotermes secundus | reverse complement strand
AACTAGTGAGAATTCTTTGTAAATTTAAACTTATAAACTTAAAGGAGTAATATGCACTGCATACAGATAATCTAGCACATTTTATCACACTTCAGACAACACTGCCTAGAATAAAGAAATATGTTTCCTTGTATTTCCTTCAAAATTCACAATTTTAAAATAATTTTAAATGAAAGCTGCAGGTCATAATTATATTATGTATTTTATACCATGTTGTGCTTCTTTCTTAACAAACCTGACTACTTTTTGTCGTTCTTAAATTGAT
>NW_019755978.1:0-265 GCF_002891405.2 Cryptotermes secundus | reverse complement strand
CAACCAAAGCTAATACTTTCAGACCAGTTTGCCTCGAATGAACTTCCGGAAACTGCATTGTCCACGAAACGCTTCTAACTTTTCGTCGATCGTTGCGTTTTCTCCTAAATAATATACAGACTCACATACTTCATTGAACTTGTCAAAAATTTCTCTAATTGGAACCAATTTATTGTAACCAGTTGATCCAAAGAAGAGAAGGTAGTTATAAAACTGGTGTAAGATCTAATTCTCGGCGCCGTTCTGCTTAAATAAACACCTGAGG
>NW_019755977.1:0-265 GCF_002891405.2 Cryptotermes secundus | reverse complement strand
TCTTTCAGACTAGAGAAGTGTTGAAGGGCATAGGTATACAGCTGTAATCTAATATAGCTAACATAACACGACCTGCACTAACTTAATATTATAACTTATCTTAATCTAACTTTTAACTTAAACTAACTTAACTAACCTGACCTATCATGTCAAGAAAAATATATATACATATGTAGAGGATAAAGTTTTAATGTAAGGTTAGTGTGTTACCCAATTATATTTCACAGTGGTTTAGTAGAAACAGCAGGTAAAAATTTAGTTATAT
>NW_019755976.1:0-265 GCF_002891405.2 Cryptotermes secundus | reverse complement strand
CTGGGTTCCCTTTTCGTCGCCTCTTACGATTCGCATGGTTACGGTACAGGTAAAGTCAAATTCACATTAAGACTGACGGTCAGTCAGTCAGTAATGGTGTCGAGCCACATCTGGGGCTTATGACCAGATATTTATTAGTGTTTAACAATTACGGTTTTGTTTCTGTGGGGCGCCGTCTCTGACGAGAGGACGGGTGTGTCTTTTGTCAGAGTCACTGTGTGCAGTAGAAATCATTTGTCATAATGTAAGGAATATTCACATTTTA
>NW_019755975.1:0-265 GCF_002891405.2 Cryptotermes secundus | reverse complement strand
ATAAATATTAATGTAAATAAATGAAAAAGAGGACCTCTAAAGAGTAGGGAAAGACGGTTTATCAAGAAAGTATTGAGGAGTTTAATTACATAGTATAAAAAGAATCATGGCTGGAGTGTTTAAAAGTTAGATGTAAATAACATGGACTTGATCCGTTATCATTATAATATAGCTTTACCACTAAAAAATGTTTACAGGAGTAACATAGAGAATAATCAAGGGATTATCCAAGGAATACATAATTCTTATAAAAGAATGAGAGCGT
>NW_019755974.1:0-265 GCF_002891405.2 Cryptotermes secundus | reverse complement strand
AGGTCAGTGGTCAGGTTCACGCCCCGGCCGCTTTACACCTGGAGAAACAGGCCCCAGTTCTCATCGGATAGGAAGCTGATTGGCCCCCGGAGCCGACATTGACGACCGAAACCCCGCCCCCCCAATCTTTCGGCCCGTTGCCAGTTGCTTACCGACTGCGCTATTCTGGTTCCCACATTTAAATAATATATATGATATACGTATTGAACACATTATGTGAAACAATTTTTTGTGTTACCATTTTTATTTATGACAACATTTTTAG
>NW_019755973.1:0-265 GCF_002891405.2 Cryptotermes secundus | reverse complement strand
TATATATATATATATATCGTGTTTGGTGGAGCTGACTGACGTGTTGGAAAGATAAGGAAATAACACAAGTGGTGTGCTTTTCACAAGGAAATTCAAAGCAAGCGCACACACATTTCCTGATGCTATCGTAACATTAGGGTCATCTGATGAAATTTGGTTGTCTCATGGCCTACAAAAAATTAATCCTGACCTTCTAATATAAGTGACCACTGTGTGAATTTCTGCTTGCCAGATCATAAAATCAGCTCATCTCAGATGAGCAGGT
>NW_019755972.1:0-265 GCF_002891405.2 Cryptotermes secundus | reverse complement strand
TATTTGCGTCGCTAGCTTACTAGCTTTACGTTGCTTGCTTACAAGCTTGGCAGCTTTGCGTTTCTAGCTTGCCAGCTGTGCTTTGCTAGCTTCCATGCTTTGCGTTTGCTAGCTTGCCAGCTTTGCTTTGCTATCTTGCCAGATTTGCGTTGCTAGCTTGCTACTTTGCGTTGCTATCTTGCTAGATTTGCATGATAGCTTGCTACTTTTGCGTTGCTAACTTAATATCTTTCCGTTGCTATCTTGATAGCTATGCGTTGCTTGC
>NW_019755971.1:0-265 GCF_002891405.2 Cryptotermes secundus | reverse complement strand
TCATTTAAGCATAGTAAAAGTAACATTGCGACTGACGGCCAGTCAGTAAGTCTTGGTGTTGAGCCCCCACTGGAGCTCATAACCAGATATTTATTACTGTTTGATAGTTACGATCTCGTTTTGTGGGCCGCCCTCTCTGACAAGAGGACGTGTCTATCTTTTGTATATGCTGTTGGGCCTTACCAGCGCAGTCTTTCTTGGGTCCGAGTCCATTGGGACCCGCGACCATATTTTACTGTCTCAGATTTGAAACTTCACTTTTCGT
>NW_019755970.1:0-265 GCF_002891405.2 Cryptotermes secundus | reverse complement strand
TAATGCGACTGGAAGGATTAGGTAAATTGAAAAAAATCCAATGATCTAATTGGGAATCGTACACGCGAGCTTCCAGTTTATAGCATAGTGCCTCAACCAACTACCCTACGTTGTGCCCTCTAGTTAAAATACTTGGTGGTCGATAAAACTGGAAATAATATTAGAGAAAATCAGAATGGAAGTAGCAAAGTTAGCGTTGTATTATAAATCCCACTGGCAAATGAAATAAGGGGGTTGCGAGTCAGAGATGGAAAAATAAATTCTT
>NW_019755969.1:0-265 GCF_002891405.2 Cryptotermes secundus | reverse complement strand
GTTATCAGTGGGACAAGTGGGAGCTCCAGTTATTCAGTCAGTGGAGTGGAGTAATTGGTGAGTGACTGAGTCAGCCGAGAGTTGCTCTAACTGATGCTGGGGACAGTTCGGAAACCCAGAGTAAGAGAAACGTCAGCCGTTGAAAGCTGCTACTCAGCAAACGGTTAGTGAAGGCTGAGCTGACTTCATGTGTGTTGTAGTTACAATGATCTTTGGAGTGTTTAACTCATTAAGACTGTCGTAATTATTTGTATTTACGTTCTGT
>NW_019755968.1:0-265 GCF_002891405.2 Cryptotermes secundus | reverse complement strand
GATGCTGTCGCAGTCTTCTGAAATGTTAAATTTCTCTTCCTGCACGTCATCCTCGTCCAACTCACCCGCTGATCCCTCTCTATCCTCTCCCATCTGCTGGGATTCGAGTGTTAAAGACTCTAGCTCTTTTACGATACTGTCGCAGTCATCCCTTACGATGTTCCATGGCTCTTCCGTCATTTCATTGGCGTCATATTCATTCTCCGTGGGCTTTATATCGGATTCTATATCTTGGACTTCCTGTGTTAAGGAGTCCCTCTCTTGT
>NW_019755967.1:0-264 GCF_002891405.2 Cryptotermes secundus | reverse complement strand
GCAAGCTAGCAACGCAAAGCAAGCAAGCTAGCAACGCAAAGTTACAAAGCTAGCAACGCAAAGAAGCAAGCTAGCAACTCAAAACTAGCAAGCAAGCCACGCAAAGCTATAAAATAACAACGCAAATCTAGCAATATACAAACCTATCAACGCACATTTAGCAAGCTAGCAACGCAAAGCTAGGAAGCTAGAAACGTAATCCTAGCTAGCAGGCAACGCAAACCTATAAAGCTAGAAACGCTAACCTTGCAATCTTGCAACGCG
>NW_019755966.1:0-265 GCF_002891405.2 Cryptotermes secundus | reverse complement strand
AGGAGGAAATGTTCAGTCGCGCTCATTTCTCTTTTAAATTATAGAAATTCCTCTTTCCTGAATACAAATGAACATGGTACAAAGAAGCACTTAAACTATGTTGACATAACTGAAGATGGAGATAGTACTTTCATTCAAAAATAAATCCACTAAACGTTCAATAAGTAACATGAGATGAACCCATGGGATGCTCATAAACTCTCCTTTATTTCCCCATATAATTAATGACAAGAACTTACTTACATACTTATGGAGCTGAGCCCTT
>NW_019755965.1:0-265 GCF_002891405.2 Cryptotermes secundus | reverse complement strand
GCCACTGCACATTTTCTTTATGTTCCCTATCAACCCTCCCCACCAAAATATTCTTAAGGATGACCTTGGTCACCCCCCACAATGTACAGTTTGTCACAATGATACAAGAGATTTATGCGTGAGATTTTAATGTTAGCGCAATCAGTATAGCGACTGGTTACGGGCTGGACTACGAGGGGTCGGAATTCTGAGTCCCGGTTGGGTCAAGAATTTTCTCTTCTCCATGTCCTTCAGACCGGCTCTGGGGTCCACCCAACCTCCTATC
>NW_019755964.1:0-265 GCF_002891405.2 Cryptotermes secundus | reverse complement strand
GGCGCATTGTCATGATGGAGGAGGAATGCGGGACATGTTCAAATTTTCGGTTAAGATCTCCTGGCAAACTCCATAAGTGATCACTGTGATGTCTGCGAGCTCATGAATTGTTAGGCGACCGTCATCATGGATGAGTTCTAGATTTTTTTTCAATATTTTCTGTCGTTTTGCAAGTGCTCGGTATCCTTGAACGTTCGTTATCTTCAATTGACACTCGACGTGCCTTGAAACGTGAATGCCGTTCAAAAACCGCTGTCCAACCTAA
>NW_019755963.1:0-265 GCF_002891405.2 Cryptotermes secundus | reverse complement strand
TGGCCATAACAAAGTATATTCTGTATATTTCAGAATTCAAGGAACGAAGACTTATATACAAGGGCTATTTAGAAAGTAACCTCCGTTTATTTTAGGCAATTAATGTAGTAGAGGGGGAGAGCTTGCACATGTGAGGTAGCCTAGTGTTTGTCCTTGTCTCTACAGAGTGAGTTATGACGTTTTCCTGTAATTGATAATCATGCCAGCTGCAAAATTAGTGCTGTTATCTGCTTTCTTCTTACAAAAAAACATGAGTGCTCTGGAA
>NW_019755962.1:0-265 GCF_002891405.2 Cryptotermes secundus | reverse complement strand
GACTGTACTTCTTTCTGCGAAAGTTGGTTGACAGTCATTTGCCTTACTTAATATCGTTATCAAATTCTATCAAAGCATGATGAAATGATGCAAGTCTTTATCTGTAACACCATTGAGCTGACTCCTCCTTATGTATTATTTATTTGACAAGTTGCTAGGTCTGAAGTCTACACTCAGAACAAAAATATGGCCATGGTTCCCGGCGGGGCCCGATGCCAAGAGTGACTATGCCGGCTGATTGTCGGCAGTAAGCTTCTGCTTACTT
>NW_019755961.1:0-264 GCF_002891405.2 Cryptotermes secundus | reverse complement strand
GATGGAGGCGATACGTTCCTCCGAAACATCGATTTACACAAGATCCACATGGCGTCACATCCAGAAGACGGCATTCTTCATAGTCACCGTCGTGAGAATTTCAAATCTGACATTGTAAGAACATGTTCGTTTGATGTTTTTGAGACAGTCCGCGTCAAGTACTAATGTGTACTTCATGAGACGTATACAAAACATACATATTTCTGGCTTGTTGTCCATCTCGTAAGCCAAAAAGAAGCACATAACAGATCACAGTCGTAACCA
>NW_019755960.1:0-265 GCF_002891405.2 Cryptotermes secundus | reverse complement strand
GACTTTGTGGAGGAGCAAATTCGCAGCGGATAATTCCCTTACACACCAAAGAAACAGATCAGCATTCTTTGCACCGGCTGCATTTCGACTGGCTTGCAGTCTGTACACGCATACGGATACAGTACAAATTATGATGTAATTTATAAATTATATCCATACTGACTGACTAAATAATAAACTCCATGAGTCAGGTTCTCCCCCGAAAACTGACAGTTACTCAGCTAGTCAAGAAATTTCCCTCTTTCATCTACCCGGATGGTTCATT
>NW_019755959.1:0-265 GCF_002891405.2 Cryptotermes secundus | reverse complement strand
TGAATACAGATATTTTGACATATCCATAGGGTCTGAGTTAACTATCTTCAAAACTGTATGACTTACAGGACAAGTGTATTGACCACAAAATATGTTTCATTTTTCACTACAAATTTTGTTCTAAATATTATTCACACCAATAAATATTTAGCAAGCTATGCTCCATATATGGGCTGTGGCATAAGTAGGTTTTCATGTAAACGGTCATTAAAATTGTTTGATCTGATTCAAAATTGAAATGTCTTTGACAATTTGTCATAAAATT
>NW_019755958.1:0-265 GCF_002891405.2 Cryptotermes secundus | reverse complement strand
TTATACGCCCGATACGCGACAATATATATATATATATATATACACACACACACAATTAAAAATCCCATTAATGAGTTTTATTGTCACTGTACTTAAAAAAAAATTCATCTCTATCATAAAATGAGTGTGAATGTAGAAACTGTAATAATGCTTTCTTAAATTGAGTTTTGTTCCTGGAGAGTTTTTTTCATATCTCCTTTATTGACAGTCAGATACTACGATCTTTCAGTCAATTTGCTGTCTTGTGTACAGTTAGTTAAGAATT
>NW_019755957.1:0-265 GCF_002891405.2 Cryptotermes secundus | reverse complement strand
TGACAATATATTTATTGATTACTCAAGGTTAGGGGCTTTCAAAGTAACTCCTATTTCTAACGGTTTATCTGATCATGACACACAATTTATCCTTATTCATGATATTATGTTACCTCTTCTTACATAACCTACTGCAAAACAAGAAAGATTGACAAATTCTCATTAGCTGATTTTAATTATAAACTCCACTTTGAGATATGGAGTGAGGTTTTTGAAGGAAATGTTGTGAATATCATATTTAATTCCTTTTTAAACATATTCCTTC
>NW_019755956.1:0-265 GCF_002891405.2 Cryptotermes secundus | reverse complement strand
TAAAAATCTCATTACAAAAATACTCGTGTTTTCGAACCACGAACCATATGTTTACAGCGCCAGTGTCTTTCCCGCTAGACCACCAGGACATCTGTCCTAGAGCTTTCTGCGATCGTCCTTATACTATACGACTTGGATTATGGCTGCAGAAAAATCGTATTCATTTATTCACTTTTCAATTCCTATTAGCAAAAGACACCGTGGTCTGGAACCCGGTACGTTCCCAATTCTACGCCAATGTCTTACCCACGTACCACCAGATCTA
>NW_019755955.1:0-265 GCF_002891405.2 Cryptotermes secundus | reverse complement strand
TAATTGACTTCCGCACGAGTACCCTGGCCTAAAGCCGTGCTGGCCCTTGTATAACCAATCACTCTTTTCCTTAATTTGTTTTAGATACCCTGTTATTGCATGTTCCATTTGTTTGCAAACCACTGATGTTAAAGTGATCGGTCTGTAGTTCCCAATCACTGATCGATCTCCCACTCTGTAAATAGGGACCACTATAGCCTTTCTCCAGTCCCCTGGGATATCTCCGTTGTTCATGGTTATGTCCAGCAATCTCCCACGGTATGGA
>NW_019755954.1:0-265 GCF_002891405.2 Cryptotermes secundus | reverse complement strand
CCCTTCCCCCATACGCCTTCGTGGCATAGTGCTTAATTAATTAAGCACGGGAACAACTTCGTCTTTCTTCCTTTTAATTGAAAACCGAACACGGAATCGTAAATACTATTTGAAGTACCCACGGCGATGAAGGTTCAGAGTGCGGTATTCTGGCTTATGACACCGTGTAGTCTGGTAACTTGAGGACAGCTCTTCGAAGGAACATTCTGTCTCCATTCTGTTCGTTGAATTTTGTGACAGTAAATTCCTCAGAAAAGTTGGTACC
>NW_019755953.1:0-265 GCF_002891405.2 Cryptotermes secundus | reverse complement strand
GTGTTCTTTTCCCATAGATGATCCTGGCAAGTTGCACAGTGTATATTCTTCTGTTATATATTCCTATCTTACAAAGCTGTGCAGCATCACGTCCTGTATTCAATCAAAAATTTTCAACAGCTTCTTTTCTGGGTGTGTTGCAGTTAAATTCCCAAAGTTTCCTATTTCTGACCATTTCTTGTTGTATGGTTCTTTGTTGAAGGTATGGAGTATTTCTTTATTGTTTTAGTTTTGATTTTGTTAGCTAGCGTGTGGGCACTTAAGA
>NW_019755952.1:0-265 GCF_002891405.2 Cryptotermes secundus | reverse complement strand
TTATCAACATTGAAATAGGGAGGAAAAACAATATTAATAATGAATGTTTCCCAAAAACAGCCTGTTATGCGATTAGAACTATTAAGCAATATATAAATCAGGAAACACTGGTGATGGTCTATTATGCTTTTTTCCATTCTATTATGCATTATGGTATTACTTCCTGGGGAAATTCTTCTTAGGCTATTCATATTTTTTGTGTGCAGAAGAGAGTACTTCTAATGTCAGGTATTACTAACAGAAACTCTTCTGGACAGTTTTTTTT
>NW_019755951.1:0-264 GCF_002891405.2 Cryptotermes secundus | reverse complement strand
ATCATTCTAATTATACTTGCAGAAGAGTACAAGTTATGAAGCTCCCTATCATGCAGTTTCCTCCAGCCTCCTGTCACTTCATCCATTGGACTGTAATCACAATTCTTCCTTATTCCCAGTACAATGGATAAAGAGTCCTAGCTTCTGGAGTTTAACGCCGTTTAGTCTGTCAAAGTCAACTGACATTTCGGAGAAATATGTTGCCTCCATCTTCACCGTCGAGAAATGAACCAAGGAAGAAACCAGTGTGAAGCAGGTAGCAAA
>NW_019755950.1:0-265 GCF_002891405.2 Cryptotermes secundus | reverse complement strand
ACGCCACCTGTTTCTCAGCCTTATCAAGTCCCCACAGCTCACCAGCCTTTTTATATCCCTCAACCTTCCATGTCATGGTATTTACCGGCTGTTCCACCTTATCAACCCCCAGTCCAGTCTCAGCAGCCCTCATCACAGCCACACGTCCCACAATCTCTTGCTAATCAGCCATCACATTATACAACTCCATCGCCACGTGAAACACCAAGTGTTACACATTCTAATGATAGTGCACTAACATTCGTTGATTCCAGTGATGATGGTG
>NW_019755949.1:0-264 GCF_002891405.2 Cryptotermes secundus | reverse complement strand
GATGCATATCCAGCAGGTCAGTGCAGCGTTCTTTAGCTTCTATGGAACATGGAGCAGAAGGGCCATCAGAGTGCCCCTGTTAACATCATGACACTAGACATGGCCTCACCTGGACTAGTGTTGTCGCTAATTGGACCCTGGAGGATTGGCAACATGTGGTGTCGTCCAGTGAGTCACGGTACCAGTTGTTTCAGGCAGATAGAAGAGTTCAGGTGTGGTACAGACCCCATGAGGCCATGGACCCCAGTTGTCAACAAGGCACCA
>NW_019755948.1:0-265 GCF_002891405.2 Cryptotermes secundus | reverse complement strand
CTCTTTTTTCCTTCTTCTCGTCTCTTTTGTTTACCTGAAAACTCCGAGTATGCTCATACTCGGGTTTTCCATCATTATGTAAACAGGCATGTTCCTTACCGTTGTTGTAGCACAGGTACTGTTGTTGTTATTATTGTTGTTGTCATTGGGACGTCTATCTTCCATTTCGTCCTCCTGGTCGCTCATTGCGATGGTTGGATCGTTGTCCTGGAAGCTACGCTATTTCACTTATTGTATGTTAGCACACGGTTATTTTTTTATTTTT
>NW_019755947.1:0-264 GCF_002891405.2 Cryptotermes secundus | reverse complement strand
GCAGTTTGAAGACGAAGGTGATGCATTTTTGAAGTCTATAGTGACAACTGATGAAATGTGGGTGCACTACTTAATTTCCGAGTCCCAGCAGTCATCACGCGAGTGGTGGCATACCACTTCTCCCAAACCCAAGAGAGCGCTGAGGAGCTGTTCGGCAAGAAAAGTGATGGCAACGTTCTTCTGGGACTGGGAGGGGGTTAGCCATGTAGACTTTCTGATAGATGCCAGAACAGTCAATGTAGCTTATTACTCAGACCTCCTGGC
>NW_019755946.1:0-264 GCF_002891405.2 Cryptotermes secundus | reverse complement strand
GCTCAACACTCTAAAATGGTTTCGACCAAACCATGTGGAGGGGTGTGAATGGGGGAGCTTTGAAGCAACCTCCAGTGGCGGTAAGTTCGTGAAGGTTGTCCTGGTCGCAATCTCATGACAATTAATATCGCACTCCCAGTTATCTGTGATACCCCCCTCACCTGGAACTTGCACTCTTTGTCCTGGAGACTTGTGAGGTTTATACTTATTAAGGACCAACCGCCTAAGCCAAGGTGTGAGGCATCGTGCCGAAGGCTGCATGGC
>NW_019755945.1:0-264 GCF_002891405.2 Cryptotermes secundus | reverse complement strand
GCATCCGGCTGCAATTGTTGAAATCTTCTCGACAATTAAAGCGTCAACCCCAAGCCCAGCCCCTAACCTGGAGGGCCAGGGTATCCCTTTTGGTCTGGATCATCACCTTTGACCTGTACAACATAGGAGATCCTACCATTAGCTATGCTACCGCCGGTATAGCTCTCAGGATTATATTGCCAGGCAAGCCCCACCGCTATGTCAAAGTAGGGATACTTATGATTTATAGCACAAATATTTACAACTGACTAAAATAGATTTTAA
>NW_019755944.1:0-264 GCF_002891405.2 Cryptotermes secundus | reverse complement strand
ACTGAATAACGCAGTTGGTGTAGCTACTGGCTACAGGCTGAAAAGGAGAGGGGCCGAAGTTCGAGTCCCGGTAGAGTCAAGAGTTTTTTCTTCTCCGTGTCGTCCAAACCGGTTTTAGGGACCACCTGGCCTCCTAACGAGAGGGTGCCGGGGTTAAAGCGTCCGGGGCGTGAAGCTGACCACTCATTCCCAACTAGTGTTGCAGTCTAGAACACATGAAACTATACATCCACTCCCCTATACGCCTTCATGGCGTAGTGCTGA
>NW_019755943.1:0-264 GCF_002891405.2 Cryptotermes secundus | reverse complement strand
TACACTGAAAGCCATCCACAATGGAAGAATCCAAATCACGGGACATTTGTTTCTCTGGAATGTCTGTGAGAAGCAGGTCATATGCACCCCGGTATGACAAATGCTGTTATGTCATGAAGTTGCAAAAGTACTGATGGGGAGATATTCTGTGTGCTGCAGAACAATCCTCTGGT
This sequence comes from Cryptotermes secundus, assembly GCF_002891405.2. Lineage (NCBI taxonomy): Eukaryota > Metazoa > Arthropoda > Insecta > Blattodea > Kalotermitidae > Cryptotermes > Cryptotermes secundus. The sequence continues at coordinate 91 of NW_019755943.1, read as the reverse complement.
ATTAGTAATAAGCAATTTTCTTGTCATGACCACATTTTGCAGGAAGTGGTGGAGAGGGTGCTGCATGATGTTGTTGTATCTGTTCTTCATA
>NW_019755942.1:0-264 GCF_002891405.2 Cryptotermes secundus | reverse complement strand
TGTTTAGTGATTTCTTACAAGCAACAAAGAATGATTTAACTTAAACATGGAATCCAGTTACTGAAGGAAATCAGGTAGTATCTGAGAATGTCGCAGAGACAGTAATTAAGAGTTTTATCTTCTGGCGAGATGATTGGGCGCCTTATCACAGAAGATAGAATTCTTCATGACAGGAACCACCGGAAAGAAGTCGAGGCTATATCCAGTTATGATCTGCTTTTAGCATCACAAGTAATGTGTACAGACTTGGCACGTCCAGTTAGA
>NW_019755941.1:0-264 GCF_002891405.2 Cryptotermes secundus | reverse complement strand
GCAAGCAATATTCGCAAACAAGCAAGCAAGCAAGCAAGCAAGTAAGCAAATAACGCAAAACTATCAAGATACCAACGCGAAACTAGCAAAATAGCAACGCAAATCTAGCATGCTTGCAACGAAAACTAGCAAGCTAGCAAAGGAACGCTAGCAAGCTTGCAACGCAATACTAACAAGCTAGAAACGCAAAGCTAGCAAGATAGGTACGCAAATCTAGCAAGCTAGAAATCTAGAAACTCAAAGCTAACAACTAGCAACGCAAAG
>NW_019755940.1:0-264 GCF_002891405.2 Cryptotermes secundus | reverse complement strand
TTACATTTCAACCAGAAAATTGCCAGGTTTAGATCCGAACGAATTTAACTCTATTGGCTTTTATGAAATCTGGTTCGGAGAAAGCCAAACCCTATTTAAGGCACATCTGTCTCATTTGTGTCCTTATTTGTCCTACCAAATATAATGTTCAGTCGAAACAAAGCGAGTGTACTCGTATCGTTAATATAAACGGCCATTAAAGTTTTCGCCAGTTAGTGGCGACGTACCAAGTGGACTCAGTCTCACCCCATCCCAAGAAACTAA
>NW_019755939.1:0-264 GCF_002891405.2 Cryptotermes secundus | reverse complement strand
CCAAGTTTCACACCCATACAGAACCACAGGCAAAATTATAGTTATTACTATATATTGTTTTTAATGATAACATCACATAACCATTAAACTAGAAGTTTAATGTAATTGAATAACATGTTCTTGCTAACAAATATTCATCATCAAATTCTTAGTGCATTGTATTGCTTGTTACAAAAGTATGAGGAATTTAATAATAAATAACATCATAAATGTTATCAAATGAAACAAAATGAGATTAATTTCAAATTTAATGTTGTCATTTAA
>NW_019755938.1:0-264 GCF_002891405.2 Cryptotermes secundus | reverse complement strand
TGAACAGAGTATAGAAAAATGAAACAGATTTTATGTCGAATAAATTTACTTTCGTTATTTTTGGTTTTCGAGATGACTTGATAAAAAGGAGTTCTGAGGGGAACTTATCGCCATCCTTCCTTTGATATAAAACGGACCGCATAGAAATCGACACCTCCGGCAATTGTTCATTGCCCCGGGAACGTGTTTACCGAGCCATTGCCTAGCAACGATAGGTGAAGCCGCATACAGACAAGCAGACTGAGGGGATGGATTTATGAAGTA
>NW_019755937.1:0-264 GCF_002891405.2 Cryptotermes secundus | reverse complement strand
AAAATTTAATTTATTACTATATTTATTGGGGTAAATTTAACTTTTTTTCCCCAACATTTTTTAGGTCTCAGAGGAATACCTCGACGATATTCCGACTATCCAGATGCTTATACTTCATGAAATCTTGTATCATCAATTGGATCAATAATTTCAATTGTAAGAGTAGTATTTTTTTTATTTATTATCTGAGAAAGATTTGCATCAAACCGATTAACCTTATTTACAATTAATACTTCTTCTTCTATCGAATGACTACAACAACCG
>NW_019755936.1:0-264 GCF_002891405.2 Cryptotermes secundus | reverse complement strand
AAAAAAAAGAGTGAAATAATATTAGTTAGACGCATTTCTAAAAACAGAATAAGAACCGTTGCAGTACAAGAAACAGGGTAGCATAATTTTTCACTGTTCTGTGACCTCGGTTTTTGGTAAGCTTCGTACGCCTTGGATACGGTAGTGGATAGCAGTACGCCTTTTTACCGACTTAGCTTTCGGCAGTGGCTGCGACCATGTGTCAGAGATAGCTTGGGCGTTTAAAGTAGATTGCAGCATAACTCAATCGTGACGTCACGACCG
>NW_019755935.1:0-264 GCF_002891405.2 Cryptotermes secundus | reverse complement strand
GAGGGATCAAAGCGTTGCCACGAATTAACACAAGACTCCGACACAGCGGATTCACGAAACACAGTGATTAAGCCCTTGAATATGGTGACTTTTAGGATAACCGCGTAGTATTTTAAAAGTCAGTGATTTCATGGGAAAGACTTCGGTCAAGGAATTCAGGAATTAATTCATAAGAAAATTCAGATGGCAATTCTATTGTTGAAGATAAGTTTCGTTACGAAGCAACGACGACCATGCAGACGTTGAATACTTTATTTTATGTGT
>NW_019755934.1:0-264 GCF_002891405.2 Cryptotermes secundus | reverse complement strand
AATATCCTGTATTGGAAAACATTTTATGTATTCTTTCAATAAGGACATTCTTAAGGATCTGTAGTCATCGGACATGTGGAAAAGAAACGAGGAACTGATGAATATGGGACATAATATATTGTGACATGTTGCGCAATGGAGGACACCCCTTCCCACCCCAGCGGTACGTGGCAGCATCGGAACGCTGTCGTTACTATGGTAATAGGTAAGTCAACACCACGCCCCTCTCCTCGCGGTGACGTAACACGGCGTCAGGCAACAGCG
>NW_019755933.1:0-264 GCF_002891405.2 Cryptotermes secundus | reverse complement strand
AGAAATGCATGAAAACCTGACAGGCCGTCATTTAGGAATGAATAGGCTCTATAAAAAAATAAAGCTCTCTGTATCTTGGCCAGGTATGAAACGAGAAATCGAAGATTACTTTAAGTGGTGTGAAATTTGTCAGAAAACGTTGTTAAACAGTATTAAATTAGGATTTTTATTGGATTAAATGTTCCTTGTACATTAAAATTGAATATTTAATGAAACGTTACTATATGTACAGTATATCATCATTTATTGAAATTACCCAAAGCG
>NW_019755932.1:0-264 GCF_002891405.2 Cryptotermes secundus | reverse complement strand
CCTGTGCTTAACTAATTAAGCACTACGCCTTGAAGACGTATGGGGAGTAGATGTATAGATCCACGTTTTTTATCATGAGCACTACTTGGAGGTTAGTGGTCAGCTTCACGCCCCGGCCGCTTTACCCTCGGGAAAGAGCACCCGGTACCCATTGTATAGGAGGTTAAGTGAACCCCAGAGCCGGTCTGGACGACCTTACCGGGGCTCGAACTCCAACCTCTCGGTCGTCCAACCTGTAGCCAGTCGCTATACCGATTGCGCTAT
>NW_019755931.1:0-264 GCF_002891405.2 Cryptotermes secundus | reverse complement strand
ATTTTAGCTTGATAAATTTGCGTTGCTATCTTGCTAGCTTTGCGTAGATAGCTTGCAAGCTTTGCTTAGCCAGCTTGCTTGCTTTGCGTCTCTTTCTGGCTAGACTTCGTTGCTAGCTTCCTAGCACTCCGATACTAAATACCTACCTATGCGTTGCTAGCATCGTAGTTTTGCGTTGCTATCATGCTAGCTTTGCATTGCTAGATTGCTAGCTTAGCGTTGCTAGCTTCCTAGATTTTTAGATTTGCGTTGCTAGCCTGATAG
>NW_019755930.1:0-264 GCF_002891405.2 Cryptotermes secundus | reverse complement strand
TAAAATGATCATGAAACTGAAAATCAGAGGCCAGGGCCCAAGGAGCATATTTGCATATTTTCCTGTTATCTCTCACTGACATAACCTAGTCTCAGATAATTATACAGCTGTACTTATACTGACATGGCCGTTATGGTATGCATCGTTTTGTGTGTTATTCACGAAAAGATACAATTTGGGATAGTCGAACATCCCAGTCCACGTATAACCCGAATGGGATACCCCGAACTTGTTCAGCCTTCACACGTTTAAGTAAAAGTAAAG
>NW_019755929.1:0-264 GCF_002891405.2 Cryptotermes secundus | reverse complement strand
GAGGTTGTCAGCCTTACGCGCCGGCCGCACTTTACCTCCAGGAAGTTTGCTGATACTCATTTCTGTTAAAGGCTGAGTGGGCCCCAGGGCCGTAGTGCGGCAGGAAGGATTAGGTCAACTGAAAATTCTAATGACCTCAACGGAAATCGAGCCCACAACTTTCTGGCTTGTAGCACAGTGTCTCAACAAACTACGCTGCCGCGTGGCTGGTTGAAACACTATGTAGTAACGGGAGAAACATTTTTTTAACAGAAACCTGCAAGG
>NW_019755928.1:0-264 GCF_002891405.2 Cryptotermes secundus | reverse complement strand
TGATCACCCGTCCAAGGAGTCCTACCGTCTGTAAAATGATCAATGGAACTGCGAAATCAGCCCTGTGCTCCAAAATTGGAGCAAGAGGAAAAACGTAATGAGAGTATTAGAGTATAGAACGGACAGAAACAGTTAGACTTATTAAAATAATTGCAAAATCATAACCTAAAGAAACGGCTAGAATATCTGAAAATAATATCCGAAATCGAATTCAGACCCTTCTCTATCAATATAAGGGTAGAAGATGGAGGTGATGGCAGCAAA
>NW_019755927.1:0-264 GCF_002891405.2 Cryptotermes secundus | reverse complement strand
TTCATGGTGTCTCATCCAAGAAAACACTACTTCTCATGATCAACACAGTATCACCTGAATTCCAAGATATTGATATAATTTTGGGTTCCATAAACGCTTAATTTTATTGAATGCATGAGCGACTATTAGCTTCTCCAGAAGGACTCTGCTCTCTGTGGCTAATGTTATTACCGTAGACACGTAGGTTGTTCTGAAATTCTCTGAATGTTTGTGTTTATTAGGATTTATAGAATTGAAAGCGAATATTCCCAGCTACCAGAAGCC
>NW_019755926.1:0-264 GCF_002891405.2 Cryptotermes secundus | reverse complement strand
AAGACAGTACATGCCTTAGACCGCTCGGCTACCGTGATCGGCCTTTCAGCGGATTACATGACATTGTATCCCAGAATATATCACTATTATAACTGAAAGTTTCTTGGTTTTCCTCAGTTCCTCTAGGCAACTGCTGAGATAAGACCTTAAATTAGGCTACAACCGCTTCTATTCACATTATCTACTGACCGTCGTACCATTTTACGACAGGCTGAGGAACCGTTCCAATTTCTTATTCTCCTATCCTAACAATGGACGATATAG
>NW_019755925.1:0-264 GCF_002891405.2 Cryptotermes secundus | reverse complement strand
TACTGTCATTATTATTATTTCTTAGTAGTTCATTTAGTAATAACTGTCCATTTTTTATAACTCCAGCGGTAGTTATGTCATTTAGTTTATAACATTTAGTCCAGTGCGTGTTTCTCTTATTCTTGTTTTTGTTTGTTTAACCCCGTTACTGATTACTCCGGTATTGTTTATGAGTACTTTGGAATTATAAATCATAATGCTTATCAATCATGAGTCGGAGTAGGTCATTCGGTATAGCGACGGACTATGGGTAGGACGGCCGGG
>NW_019755924.1:0-264 GCF_002891405.2 Cryptotermes secundus | reverse complement strand
TATGCTTCAAGCTGGAATATCGCGAGTTCGATTCCAAATGAGGTCTTTGGATTTTTAAATTTACTTAATCCTCCAAGCCGCACTATTTCCCTGGGGTCGACTCTGCCTCTAACAGAAATGAGTATCAGGCGTTTTCCTGCGGGTAAAGGACGGCCGGAACGTAAGGCTGACAACCTCACCGCCATCTGTGATCAGACTGTTTAGAAAATGTGGGGGCCCCGACCTCTCACAACCCTATGGGTCTCCACGGCCTGTTACAGGGAT
>NW_019755923.1:0-264 GCF_002891405.2 Cryptotermes secundus | reverse complement strand
AGAGTTCACGTGACCCCTACTTCCTGTTGCGCCATCCACGTCACGGTATATTGTAGGCCGATACGGTTGAGTGTTAATGGTGGAGAATTGAACGCTGTTGGAATGTGTGCTAATTGTTCACTGAACGTGTAGAATGAGAACAAAAATTTCATGGCAAGCCATTTTTACTCTCTGTCGTAAATTCATATCTAAGTGAATTAGTTGTATGTAAAAACAAAGCGATAAATACTAGTAAAATAACTTAAGAGACAAACAAATGAAATG
>NW_019755922.1:0-264 GCF_002891405.2 Cryptotermes secundus | reverse complement strand
TGAACCCATGGAAATACCACATTCTAAATATTCTTTGTGGTTGATTCCCCCTTAAAAAGACAAAGTTGTCCCTCTGCTTACCTAATTAAGCGCTATGCCATGAAGACATATGGAGGAGTGGATGTCTGTAGATCTACATTCTTGACCTCGGCATTAGTTGGAGGTGAGTGACCCTTAGTTTAAATAAAATTAAAATTATTTATAATTTCCTCTGTTGGTCATGTTGGGCTTTCCATTGTCATGTTGTATTTTAGCGTCCTGTTG
>NW_019755921.1:0-264 GCF_002891405.2 Cryptotermes secundus | reverse complement strand
GGACCACCGGTACGCCACAGAGGTGGAGGATATCATCACCTCTCCCCCAGAACGAGACCCCTACACCCTACTGAGGACTGAGCTGGTGAGGCGGCTATCCCCATCGCCAGACAGCGCATTCGGCAGCTCCTCACGGTCGAGGAAATTGGAGACCATAAGCCATCCCAGTTCCTGAGGTACCTCAAGTGTCTCGCACCTGACGTGTCTGAGAACGTCATTCGAAGCGCCTGGACCAGCCGGCTACCCCGCAACGTGCAGAGCTTC
>NW_019755920.1:0-264 GCF_002891405.2 Cryptotermes secundus | reverse complement strand
TGTGTGACTGTACAGATATGTTGCGTGTCAGCCGTCCGACGGCTGCGTCACGTGGAGCAATATCACCAACCAGTATACTTGTATTTTCTGTTATCGCAGCTCTTCCTGTGTGTCGTTTCCATCCAGTGTGACGGGGCGAAGTCAGAAGTTACAAGAGAATTTTGTATTGTCTAGTGGGTAGGTTTTTAGTTACGTGGAGGCCTCTCTCATTGCAGGGCCTTACGCTGTAGCTTATTTAGCTTATATTTACATTAAACTACAGCT
>NW_019755919.1:0-264 GCF_002891405.2 Cryptotermes secundus | reverse complement strand
GTTTGTAGCATAGCCCCCCATGATTTTATGCCGTTGTTCTTAGATTGGTGTAATTATGGGAAATGTTTTTAATGGATAGTGGAGTCGGGATAGCGCAGTCGGAATAGCGACTGGCTACGGGCTGGACAACCGAGGGCCGGAGTTCGAGTCTTAGTAAGATCAGGAATTTTGTCTCTTCCACGTCGTCCAGACCGGATCTTGGTCCCACCCAGCCTTCTGTCCAATGGGTACCGGGGGCTCTTTCCTCGGGGGTAAAGTGGCCGG
>NW_019755918.1:0-264 GCF_002891405.2 Cryptotermes secundus | reverse complement strand
GGGGGGGGGGCCTGAACATTCAGTGGAAGAGTTAGCTCGCGTTTGGAATCATGTTCATCCATGTGTTTCACTACTCTAACAACTTCGTGGATTATGATGATGAGATGGGTAAAGGAGAGAAGTGGGAAAAGGCGAAACAGAACAAAAAAGTAACGAACAGGAGAACAAAAACAAAAGCAAGAAATAAGAAATGCAAGGGGAGATGACCTCACTGCACGACAAACAGACGTACAGAACGGAGCGAAATGAAGAATTACAAGAGCT
>NW_019755917.1:0-264 GCF_002891405.2 Cryptotermes secundus | reverse complement strand
TAAATACCTAACCTCAGCAACTTGAATGCCGCCGAAGAGATAGTTACACCAATGTTCAGATGCTGAATTTTTCAGTATGAGCGCGCACTGAACGGGACGGCTGTTCAGACAGTTTTGCCGCCAGCTTGTTCCGGAAAAGTGGGCGGTTGAATAACGACTCTGCGAAGTTGCGCCCCAACCTGCGACCTCCAGATTCATTAATTCCCGTTGTTACATTCAGACTTACAGTCCAAAATTCTGGACTTGCACTAACTTCATGGAGCT
>NW_019755916.1:0-264 GCF_002891405.2 Cryptotermes secundus | reverse complement strand
AGATTCCGAGTACTTGAGTTGCCACCCTAAATTCTAGATCATCGGCCCTTCACACCTCTTTCAACAGGTGGGAATTGGTGGCCCACTTCTCCATAGGTAGTCGAATTTGGTTCATCAAGGAGGTAAGTTCGTAGTAAAGTTCGATTGCTGCATCGTCATTTTCTGCTCCTGCCGCGAAGTCATCCATATATGTACTGCTGTCTGCAAGGTTAGCCACAATAGGAAATTTTGATTTGGACAGGTCAGCAAGTTCTCTTATCGTAG
>NW_019755915.1:0-264 GCF_002891405.2 Cryptotermes secundus | reverse complement strand
AGAAGCTAATAGTTGTTAAGTTAGTCAGGAAAATCTCCGCTCTCTATGTAACCCGTAAGGTACACAAGAGTATGACGTTGGTCCATATTCTGTTCCTTTGTGATCCATTTTATTATTATCTTCCCATCCACGCCTGTTCTTTTGAGTGGTCTCTGCTCTTACCATTTCTAAAAAAGAAATTGATTTTCAGTTGACTACGTAGCGTTATCCCAGAAGACAGAATCCAAGTTAAAATTATGGTTTTGTATATTTTAATCTTTACAT
>NW_019755914.1:0-264 GCF_002891405.2 Cryptotermes secundus | reverse complement strand
GTAGATTTAGTTCGTATAGCCTTTGTTGTGAGCGAGACGCGTAGCGGAAGTCTTACTTGTTTAGTAACCTGTACGTGTCTGTGTGATACAAAGGCTTGTGCATTACATCAGGGTACGGCTAAGATGATTGGCAGTGGGTTCTCGGGGAAGTCCTGAATTAACTGCTGGTGGAGCTTACATCACACAATCCCCGAGCAAAAATGGAACTCCGGAATTAAATAATTCCATGAGAAGTTCATTTTGCGTCATCTTCTACTAGCGCAT
>NW_019755913.1:0-264 GCF_002891405.2 Cryptotermes secundus | reverse complement strand
GTCTCACTTTTTACCAGTTACTTGTACAGTGAGTAAGTAACAAAGTACAGCAACCAGAAGAGTAAACACCAGCAGTGTAATTATGATAATTATGATTTTAAATTCAATACAATTCGTGTTTATTTATGTGCAAATTTAACTGTATATTGGCCAAATACAAAGTTATCACGAATACATAGAAATGCACAAAAATAATTAACGAACATAATACAAAATACGACAGTCTATATAAGGGCAATAAATAATTAAAAAAGAAATTATCAT
>NW_019755912.1:0-264 GCF_002891405.2 Cryptotermes secundus | reverse complement strand
GAGAAATCAGCCCTGTGCTCCAAAGTGGGAGCGGTAGGAGAGAGATATAGTATATACGACTGAAATTTAAACCTGCGCTGCGTTGATCAGAATGACGTGAGATAACGCAACAGTGTACTGCAGTGCCATACACTTGTAATGAATGCACTGTCACTCGGGAATTTTCTTGAGTTCGTTGGTGACAGCCAATCGGCTGTTTTGACAGTAATGTCAAAGCATTACTTTCTTGGAGACGGCTTCCAAGTTGACATCCTGAAACGCAAT
>NW_019755911.1:0-264 GCF_002891405.2 Cryptotermes secundus | reverse complement strand
GTGCAACAGACTGAATCCAGTCGAGTAAACACAGCTGTGTAAGAGAGAGAGAGAGATGGAGTGTGGCCACATAGGGAAATAGTAGAGAGGGTCATAGTCACGGACGTGAAAACCTCAAATCTTACATAGCCTGTTCATGTCTCCCAAATAAAAGCATACGTATAAAAAAATATTATGCAGTGACCTAGACAACCCGAAGTAATTAAGACACTGGTGAGCTCGGGCTATCGGATATTTCGGATAACTGGATTTAAAATTAAAAAT
>NW_019755910.1:0-264 GCF_002891405.2 Cryptotermes secundus | reverse complement strand
GAGCAGTATGTGTGATCAGGAGTGACACAGTGTGGATCGTGAAGTCGTCGAGAGCAGTGGATGTATTTGTGACACTGCTGATGGCAGTAATTGTGTAATTTGTAAATTGTATAAGTGTACGAGCGAATGTGGAGTAATTCGCTATATTCAATACGGCTTGAAGTTATTTGTCATGTTACATACCCAACACGTGACAATACATACATATATATATATATATATATTTTATATTTTAATTTTATTTCCACAATTATTTGGACTGTC
>NW_019755909.1:0-264 GCF_002891405.2 Cryptotermes secundus | reverse complement strand
CATACATATCATGGACGAGAATCAGTGCAAGAGGACGCTAAAATAAAACAATATCTCAGCTAATGTAGGAATCCAGCTTTTCGTTAAATTCTATAATTAAAAATTTGTTGTATGTGCTGGGTAGACAAAATTGCATTTGTCGTCACTTCTAATTTTCCTTACAGTCATGTATCAGTTCGCGATAAATTGTGTCTACAGTCTACACACATTTGAGATTTCGTGCTAATCAGATAGTGCAGTAAATAGTTACGTCACTATAATAGA
>NW_019755908.1:0-264 GCF_002891405.2 Cryptotermes secundus | reverse complement strand
TGCTAGCTTTGAGTTGCTACTTTGCTAGATTTCCGTTTCTAGCGTTATAGTTTTGCGTTTCTTGCTTGCTTGCTTTGCGATTTTTGCTTGCTAGCTTTCGTTGCTAGATTGCTAGATATGCGTTGCTAGCTTGCTAGCTATGCGTTGCTATTTTGCTAGCTTTGCTTTGCTCTCTTCCTAGCTTGGGAGCTTTGCGATGCTAGCTTGTTAGCTTTGCGATTCTATCTTGCTTGCTTTGCGTTGCTAGCTTGCTAGATTTGCGTT
>NW_019755907.1:0-264 GCF_002891405.2 Cryptotermes secundus | reverse complement strand
GTAAAAAAGCATAACGAGACCATTCATATACATGTACTTAACTCGCCAAATAATACTAGGATGATCAAATTAAGGTGAGGTGGGCGAAACATATAGCACGGAGAGGAGAAAAGACATATTCATACAGACTTCAATAGGAAAACTGAAGGAAATAGATCACATGAAAAATCATAGATGGGAGGATAATATTAAAATATGTTTTATAAATAAACTGGGAGGATGTGTACTTGATTCTTCTGGTTCAGAATTTTTTAGTAGGCTAAT
>NW_019755906.1:0-264 GCF_002891405.2 Cryptotermes secundus | reverse complement strand
CATGTCAACAGTGCATGTTTCTTGTGATTCATGACAGAATTTTAATTTTGTCATCAAAATATATTTATTTTAGATAAGTTGTGTGTGTTTCTAATATGAAATTAATGTTAGATTAATAATAATTAAATTAATATTTGAATCTGCATATTGCTTTGTAGCATATTTGTTTTCATGTAGCATGATTGAGAAGTTTATTTTCAGTACAGCTTTGTAAATTTTGTTTAATATTAAAAAGTGTAAATGTTACTGAATGTGGTGGTCAAG
>NW_019755905.1:0-264 GCF_002891405.2 Cryptotermes secundus | reverse complement strand
TTGGCAGTCATGGAAGTAAAGGTAAAGACATCAAGAATGACATGGTTTTATATCCATATAAAAAAAAAAAAAGGTAACGAGGTAAATATATCCTTGTGTATAATTGTTAATAGTTTGAATGTATATAAGCAGCATGAAGATGAAGCTCGTGGCCGTGCCATAGCTCAAGCAGTTAGTCGCTCGCTGGCTTCTCACCGTGGTGGCCCAGGTTCGATCCCCTGTCTGGTCAAGTGGTGTTTGTGGTGGTCAAAGTGGCGCTGGGGC
>NW_019755904.1:0-264 GCF_002891405.2 Cryptotermes secundus | reverse complement strand
GTATTTTCGGCGCGGCCGACGCCAAGAGGTTATCAATGGGACAAGTTTAGAGCCCAGTTCACTTGTGAGATATTTGCCAGATGGAGAGAGCCTAAGCGAAGAGCCTTAAAATCCGCTACTAGACAACTACAAGCGAAGACTGAGAAGACTTCATGTGTGCTGTAGTTACAGTGACATTCTGAGTGCGTAATTCCGTGAGACTGTAATAGTTACTGTGTTAAAATCCGACTCCAAGTAACGACTATTGAAGACCGCGCCATAGCT
>NW_019755903.1:0-264 GCF_002891405.2 Cryptotermes secundus | reverse complement strand
TGTACAATTGGCGGCTTCTCAAGAAGGGCTCAGCTCAATGGAGTTGGTTAAATTCGTTATCAAACGCCTTTCGACTTGTGTGCCATCTTCAGTTTATTGAACAATACCGTCATCAGCTCAGACCATGCAGCATTGATAGCGAATGATTAAATGGAAGCGATGTGTAGGGAAGTGGTCGTGGACTAATTAGAGCTAGTATACCATTATTTAGAATTTATTTTCAGTTGTTTACAGTCCACCATGCAACAATATCAAGATTTAAAT
>NW_019755902.1:0-264 GCF_002891405.2 Cryptotermes secundus | reverse complement strand
TATATATATTGCTTAGCAAGCTATCTGACCTAAAATATTCCAGAATGCTCCATTAATCCTTAGAAAGTACTGCAATCCAGTAGTCCTCCTTTGCTTGTTTGTGTTATTTATATCCTGGTATGATCAGTTTGCTACCTATCTTTGAAAGCAGGCAGTAGATATCAACTATCTTCTTCCTAAGTATAGGGAAGGAGACCAGTTACACCATAAGTGAAATATAACAGTTCAAATACATTGTATACAGAGTGTTTCACGACTTTAGGG
>NW_019755901.1:0-263 GCF_002891405.2 Cryptotermes secundus | reverse complement strand
GTTGCTAGCTTGCCAGCTTTGCGTTGCTAGCTTGCTAGCTTTACTCTGGTAGCTTGCTGTTTTGCGTTGCTAGCTTGCTAGCTTGATAGATATGCTTTGCTAGCTTCCTAGGTTTGCGTTATTAACTTGCGAGCAGTTCGTCGCTAGCTTTCTAGCATTGCGTTGCTAGCTTTCTTGCATTGCGTTCCAAACTTGCTAGCTTGCAAGATTTGCGATGTTATCTTGCTAGCTTTAAGTTGCTAGCATGCTAGCATTGCGTTCCT
>NW_019755900.1:0-264 GCF_002891405.2 Cryptotermes secundus | reverse complement strand
GTTGACTGAGTCCACTTCGTACGGCGGTCACTGACTGGCCTATTGGACCAGCCCCGGATGATAGATGGGTATGGAGCAGCTGGTGGAATGAGAATTAGCAAGGGAAACGGAAGTACTCGGAGTAAACCTGCTTCAAGGCAACTTTATCCACCACAAATTCCGCATGATATGACCTGGGATCTAACTCGGGCCGCCGTGGTAGGAAGCCGGCAACTAACTGCCTCAGCTATGGCACAGTCCCTGTAGAGGTATATTCTTTTTTAT
>NW_019755899.1:0-264 GCF_002891405.2 Cryptotermes secundus | reverse complement strand
CCAGTCCACTGAACCAGTCTTTAACCACCTTCTTTGCTTCTTCATAGTTACCCATGTGTGTGCATGCAAATGGTCTTTATTTTCTGGATGACCCTCCTATAAGAATCAATATGAAAAACTGTAAGGAGGTTAAAACAATATTGCAGCAAAATGAAGAAAGTTCCTTTGGTGATTCAAAAGTAAAGAGAAGAAGGGGCAGAAGAAGAAGAATGAGGAAAAGAGGAACAAGAAACTGAGGAAGGAAAGAAGGTGACAAAAAGGAAA
>NW_019755898.1:0-264 GCF_002891405.2 Cryptotermes secundus | reverse complement strand
CCACGGCATGCCAGAAGGGCAGCCCTAAGGAGGGAATAGTTGGAGAAGAGCAGTGCAAGACCTAACCTACAGGAATGAGTGCTGAATGCTGTAGAAAGCAGAGAAAGAAGTGTCAGGCCCAGTATGAAGTTGTGCCAGTCACGAGGGTAATCAAGGATGTCAAGGGGAGGCCTCAGAGTAGAGGAAGTGGTGGTATGCATGTAGGCTACTGAGGATGAGCAGGTGTAAGGAGGGAGCAATGTGATGCAACACCTGGAAGCCAGA
>NW_019755897.1:0-264 GCF_002891405.2 Cryptotermes secundus | reverse complement strand
ATGTAAAAAGCAATGTTCACACTAAATCTTCCAAAGCAAATTTGTTTAAAACACAATATACAATTGCCATTTCTGACTTTGTGTGATCATAATCACCATACACCAACTACACGTAAAATTTCATCCAACACTTTTCTCTCAAGATTAATTCCATATGTAAAAGAAGTTATTGGGGATCATCAATGTGAATTTTGACACATTAGATCCATTACGATTCTGATAATCAGTGTTTGTGTGATAGTGCAGAAGAAAATGGGAGTACAT
>NW_019755896.1:0-263 GCF_002891405.2 Cryptotermes secundus | reverse complement strand
TTTTTCAGTTGATCTAACCCTTCCAGCCGCACTATGGCCGTGGCGGCCACTCAGCCTCTAACAGAAATGAGTACCAGGAAGATTCCTGGGTGACGGCGGCCGGCGCGTAAGGCTGAAAACCTCGCCGCAATCTATGAACCGACTGCCTAGAAAATGTGGGAGCCTCGACGCCTCATAACCCTATGGGCCCTCCACGGCCTGTTACAGGGATAACTCTGCCTTTTTTTTTCTTTGCGGGGCATAACGCCATGCAGTGTGTAGTA
>NW_019755895.1:0-264 GCF_002891405.2 Cryptotermes secundus | reverse complement strand
TCCGATGACATAAACCGGATACATGTATGACAATTAGTTTCCGAGGTATAATTTTTTTAATATTTTGGATACCTTTATCCGGACACCTAGTATATTATGGGAAACATCTGTAAATTGTGAAACGTATGAATTGTGTAACAAAACAGATTCCGTCATGATATTGCGTTTAGGTTTTCATTCGTCCTGTTGGCCTGTGTGGGTCACTGAACAGAAGATAAATATCAACAGTTTAAACCATGAAATACTGACTGGTTTGGTGGGACA
>NW_019755894.1:0-264 GCF_002891405.2 Cryptotermes secundus | reverse complement strand
TAGTCAGTTGATAGTTCTGTATGGAAGTCTAAAGAGAGGGGTTGAGCTGGAGGTAGAGGAATGGACATCGTTGGAGCTGTTACCAGGAAACGTTTAGTAAAAGACTGGAAACACCATATTTTGTGCTGTAGCGAACTGTAAATTGTGGAAATAGCGAATAGTGTTATAATTATTTTTAGTTATGGCCTGTAAGTGGTCATTAAGTCCATTCACCAATCCAAACCCCGTCTACACTCACACATACTACATGACAATATTTTAAAT
>NW_019755893.1:0-264 GCF_002891405.2 Cryptotermes secundus | reverse complement strand
GTGCATTAGCTACCGTTGTAGCTTCCTGGTCTGGGAGGGGCATTGCCTCTCTCCACTTCGTGAAGTGATCGATGTACGTCAGGAGATATCGGTTATCTTTCGTTGAAGTAACGTAGGGTCCCGTGATGTCGATCGACGCGACTTCGCCTGGCTCTCTGGCCTCCGGTAAGGTTCCCATGGGCGCTGAGGTCACGCGGCCTGCCTTAAAACGCGCGCACTGACCGCAACTCAAAACGTAATCTTCGATGTCCCGGTGTAGGTTGG
>NW_019755892.1:0-264 GCF_002891405.2 Cryptotermes secundus | reverse complement strand
ATTCAGTTCGTACCTCACAGGAAACATCCGAACCCACGATCCAGGTTTCCGAGCGAGCGATGACAGTTCATACTTTAGAATGCTCGGCTACCGTAACCGGCGGTGTTTATGATGGGGCGGAATATTTCTTTTTGTGTGCATGAGGAATGAAGTGGGGACACGCGGTAGCGTAGTTGGTTGTGGGGCTATGATACAAGCCGGAAAGACGAGGGTTCAAGTCCCGATGAGGTCATTGGATTTTTTCAGTTAACCCAATTCTTCCAG
>NW_019755891.1:0-264 GCF_002891405.2 Cryptotermes secundus | reverse complement strand
CAATTTTTTATGAAATCATCAGAGCAGGAAAATTTCTATCAAAAATGAAGGAGAAGGAAGAATTAACGACGACGCTGGGAAAAAATATATGCAGAAAATGTTAATGAAGAGAGAACGCAAATGAACACAGGAAGAAGGGAAGAGAGACATGGAGAGTTGAAGAATACGGTACAGACACCGGAAGAAGGAAGGAAAATGAGACTGAAAGGAAACAGATATATTGTACTCAGGTGTTCCGTATGATTCTCGCAATAATCAGACATT
>NW_019755890.1:0-264 GCF_002891405.2 Cryptotermes secundus | reverse complement strand
TGGGTTGTTGCTCGGTGTAGATGTGGTGTTAGGCCACGTTTCGGACGAACATAACGCCTCCATCTTCAGGGTCGAAGGAAAAATAAGATTTGATTTCATTTGAATTTCATTGCGCGATCAATGAAATGCACTAATTTTTTATTAAATTCAATCAATTTTATGTGAAATCAATCTTTTGTGAAATAAAATCAATTTAAATTAAATACAATCCTTCTAATTAAATACAATCATTTTCGATCAAATTCAATCAGTTGTATGTGAAAT
>NW_019755889.1:0-263 GCF_002891405.2 Cryptotermes secundus | reverse complement strand
GAGTAGGTTTTACCTGAGGACGGGGACAGAATTCAGTCCCCGAAACGTTGTGTTTTGAAAAAATAAGCAGGGCGGTTTTTTAAATAGACAAGACGATGAATAATAGCCATAAACACAATACTTGCAGCAATATACCATCGCCACAAACTTCTAGATCTCATGTGTTGGTAGGCTGAAAGGGGTGGGGGAATTCAGTTATTTGTCGCTTTTTGTCTTGCAGATCATTTTTTTTCCTTGGCACTACAGCCCCAGTGGGCCTAGGC
>NW_019755888.1:0-264 GCF_002891405.2 Cryptotermes secundus | reverse complement strand
CTTCATAACCACCGCTGTGTAAACCTCAAGTTCTATATATCGATCTTTTACTGCTTTCCCACGTCGTCCGCGTCTCTAAATACCTTATTCCTCTCTCTTTATGACGTGTTTTCATTACATATCCCGTCCAAAAGTACATTCGTAATAATTTCGTATGTATGTCATTATTTACAGGCCACGACTCCGCTCCACAGTTCGCTACAGACCTTACAGTAAATGAATAGATTCGGGTTTTAGCCTATTACCTTATTGTGAAAAGAAATA
>NW_019755887.1:0-264 GCF_002891405.2 Cryptotermes secundus | reverse complement strand
TGAAACTTTGACGTCTGTCCTACAGCCATTTGTGTATGATCCTATGGTAACATGGAGACCAACATCAGCATCTGCTCGACCTTTAGGTCGCAAAGAGAACGTGGAGGCAACAAATGAGCTGGTATGTTTTAAAATGTCAGGTTTCATCTGTCCTCATTCCAAGTACCTTAACCCTTACAGAACCAGATAATAATGAGACCAGAATGGTATATTAATACGTTATATATATATTTCAAGGTGGTTCAAATATGACCGGGACTGATT
>NW_019755886.1:0-264 GCF_002891405.2 Cryptotermes secundus | reverse complement strand
AAAAATCAATGACCGCTTCATTCGATGTCTTATCCAATGCACTTATGCAGTATAATTCTATCACTTAGCTGTACCTGTCCTAAGCTACTGACAACTTTGTTAAATAAACTGTAATCAAATAAGTTTAGTAGAAAAACACCGTTCTTTGCGTCTGTTCTGGCAATTTCGAGAGTTTTATTTCCTTGCAAGAAGCAACTTGACAGCAGATAAATGATAATTATATGGTTATCCTGCGCAGTCTAAATTTATGACTACATATTTAAG
>NW_019755885.1:0-264 GCF_002891405.2 Cryptotermes secundus | reverse complement strand
GAGGGTACAAAAATACTACAGGAAAATAGAAAGGGGATATTCGGTCAAATAATTTTCAAAGAGTTCTGGCCGAAGGCTATCATCGAGATGACACGGAGAGTGCTGGATGGTGACGTCCTTCTGCATCCTTGCCGTAAGTAAGTGGAACTACTACATATAGCCATAGGGATATAGATGAATAGAGTAGAATAGAAATGTGGTGTAACATGGACCATATCCCACAATTCTCACACCCTTCCCCTATCGCCTCCTGCATCCCCCAAG
>NW_019755884.1:0-264 GCF_002891405.2 Cryptotermes secundus | reverse complement strand
CTTTGCGATGCTAGCTGGGTGTCATTGCTTTGCTAGCTTGCTAATTTTGCGTTCTAGTTTGCTTGTTTGCGTTGCTAGCTTGCTAACTTTGCGTTGCTGGCTTACTAGCTTTGCGTGTCTATCTTGCTAGTTTTGCGTTGCTAGATTGCTGGCTTTCAATTGCTAGATTGCTAGATATGCGTTGCTAGCTTGCCAGGTATTCGTTGCTATCTTGTTAGGTTGGCGTTGCTAGCTTGCCAGCTTTGTTTTGCTAGCTTGCTAATT
>NW_019755883.1:0-263 GCF_002891405.2 Cryptotermes secundus | reverse complement strand
GTTAGCAACGCAAAACTAGCAAAGTTGCAACACAAAGCTAGCAAGCTCGCAACGCAAATCTACTAAGATAGCAACACAAAATTTATCAAGTTAGCAAGCGAGCAACGCATACCTAGAAAGAGAGCAAAGTAAAGCTTGCAAGCTAGCAACGGCAATCTAGCATGCTAGCAAGGCAAAGTTAGCAAGCTAGAAACCCAAAGCTAGCAAGCTAGCAACTTAAAGCTACCAAGCTAGAAACGCAAAGCTAGCAAGATAGCAACGCA
>NW_019755882.1:0-264 GCF_002891405.2 Cryptotermes secundus | reverse complement strand
CTCTAAAAAGGAATTCCTTTAAATTTCTCTTAATTACAATATTATCTAATATATTTTAATACATTTTTCAGTAATTCTAAATAATTTAAAAATTAAAACAATTTTTGAAAGAAATGAACAAAATTCATGAATTTTTCCGAAAATACCTTGAAGATTTCACGTGAATATAAGGATTTATACATAAAGTGTGAAAGATTTCTTCTCATTAATTAGAATACAGTCCAAATTATTGACGATTTCTAGTTTATATTAGAGAAATTGAAG
>NW_019755881.1:0-264 GCF_002891405.2 Cryptotermes secundus | reverse complement strand
GTAGTACATGCAATCCTTTAAATATGTTATTCATTTACATATCAGCAACACTGTGGAACAGCTTCAAGAATAATTAGGCCTGAGGTACATAGATTTTAATTTTAAAAAATCACGAATTCTATGCTGATTAAAGAGACAAGTAGAAAACATGTTCATCCCTCGATAAGCCAACTGGCGAGGAGCGGAAACATACAAGAGCGTCATATACAGAATGTCCGTATGAAAGGTATCCAAAATAAAATCATTATATCTCAGAAAGAATTT
>NW_019755880.1:0-264 GCF_002891405.2 Cryptotermes secundus | reverse complement strand
CATTATTACTTCTAATTGCCTGTATATGTTCTTTATATCCGGTATGAAATGTTCTACCTGTTTAACCCATGTATTTTAATGGGCAATCTATGCATTTCATCTGGTATATGCCATTTATTTTTTGCATTCATCAGTTTGAGTATGGTTTTGTTATGTTCTGTACTGTGTTCTATGTTCTGAATGGTATTTGCACTGGTGTTTCCTTAAAGAGCTTTTTAATTCTCTTCATATACAGGGTGTCCCAGGAGGAATGTGCCAAACTTC
>NW_019755879.1:0-264 GCF_002891405.2 Cryptotermes secundus | reverse complement strand
GATTCGAACCCGCGATCCCAGTGTTCGAGCGAGCGAAGACAGTTCATGCACGGCCTGCAAATATAACGTCCTTCAGTTAAACAATGATTGACAACTTGGATATCATTTATGTTTGGCACATATATACAGATTGTCCCAAATTATATTCTCTCGTAGTAACGGGCATGTTCAAATTTACACCTCCCAATCAATTACAGAACCATAACACAACGTTGCCAGTTGTGCGTTGAACATGAAGGATTTCATTTTTGTACATTTTTTTAA
>NW_019755878.1:0-264 GCF_002891405.2 Cryptotermes secundus | reverse complement strand
CCCCTTAAGCCGTATCTTTAACAAAATAATCCGGAGAGAGGAGGCTCAGGCAGAGGAACGCATGACTCATATGTTGGAGGTTCCCAGTTCCAATCTTGGCCAGGACATCGGCCACTCTGAGTCAGCGTTTCATGGTGTTCCCCATTCCCTCCGTTCAAATATCATGATAATACTTCGAAATCCACGACGGCCATTTTCTTCTTCGTTGCACCCAGTTTGTAATTTTTAATCAACTTTATATTTTGTGCTGACCTCCTCTGTGGT
>NW_019755877.1:0-264 GCF_002891405.2 Cryptotermes secundus | reverse complement strand
GACGCTAAGGCTAAGGATGAAAGTACCGACAAACATAGTGTCATGTAGATCAGTTTCTGAACGGCGCCCGAAATACACGTACGCAATAATAGAAAAGGTATTGGAAGAAGTGTTTTCTATGTGGTCCGCACCATGACCAGTTCTAGGCAACGGGCCAATGAACACGCATCCTAAAAACAGAATTGTTTTTTATGTGGTCGGCGCCATGCCTAGTGCTGGGTAACGGGCTAGTAGGTACGCATACTGACACTTGACACGTGTTTT
>NW_019755876.1:0-264 GCF_002891405.2 Cryptotermes secundus | reverse complement strand
CTATGTTATCACAGAGAGGAATTGTTGTAAGAGCCTCATATTTTTCACCGTTCATAATTTCGCACATTTTCACGGATCCTAGCAGAAAATTATCTCTCCGATGTTGTGAGGCGTCTTATTTTTGGCTGTTAAATATGAGACAGCGGAAATGGTTATAATCATTTTTATCTTGACAGTGACTGCAGTTCTGATTAAGTTTGAGTGTTTGCGTATTTTTGGTAGTTTTCTTTAAAAATGTAAAGGTTTATTCGAAAGAGATTTTTT
>NW_019755875.1:0-263 GCF_002891405.2 Cryptotermes secundus | reverse complement strand
GGGGAGGGCACCCAAAAGCAGGCAAGTGCTCTCTCTCTATGCTATTTCGCGCCCTCTTGGCCACTTCAAATTTAGCCTAGGGTGGCGTGGTAGAGATGGCAGCAGTAGCGTAATGCACCCCAGGTGTCACGGCCGTGATGTTGGCCCACCGATAACGAAGAGTTTCACAGGGGATGACTGCGAAACACCTCTCATATCGTATAATAGGGAAATATAAATAGAGTTGTCCCTGTGCTTAACTAATTAAGCACTAAGCCATGAAG
>NW_019755874.1:0-264 GCF_002891405.2 Cryptotermes secundus | reverse complement strand
ATGTCCAAGTAAATTTATGAATATTATGATGTAGGAATATTGTACTTCTGACAATAAAATTTTGGATGTGGCAATGTTACTTTGGTACTGAAATCTCCTAACGAAAGTTCGCAACTTTCATGAGCGAACCTGCCCTATACAGACTTTTTACATTCCACGTAACATATCTCATGCCCATTATCCTTAGCTTAGATTGTTTATCCAAAGAATCCATCCAAGTCCGATGTCCTTTGTGTCATTTCGTAACAAGCTTATTTTTTTTTT
>NW_019755873.1:0-264 GCF_002891405.2 Cryptotermes secundus | reverse complement strand
CTGTATCAACATTGGGGTTATTTTGCTCTTGATTATACATGTTGAGACAGTGTCTATTTTGTTTTGCAGGAATATTGTTGTGTAGACTTCCTCATTATGCACATTACTTAACCTATATATGAAACACAACAGGATGCATATTATTAAGAGAGATTTAATATTTACATGTTGATAGTTATCCATATAACATCAATATTTTCTAACCCCTTTCCCATAATTGAGTCATTTTTTATGATCAGATGTATCTCGGCTGTTGTTTTTTTT
>NW_019755872.1:0-264 GCF_002891405.2 Cryptotermes secundus | reverse complement strand
TCCCCAACCTGGAGGTCCAGATCTCCGTATTTATAGCCCACCAGAACAGGGTTGCCCAGTTATACCCCCAGGCACTGGGTTCCCCTTTCGTCGCCTCCTATGACTCACAGGGCTATGGTATAGAGATTCGAACCCATCTCCACGCGGCACATTGACATTGATAATCAGAGTCAAATTCAAAGTTACTTTACGACTGGAAATTTACCGCCATTCATTTCGTCTTGGCGCCAAGCCCCTTGAGGTTCGCGAGCATTTTTTTTTTTT
>NW_019755871.1:0-263 GCF_002891405.2 Cryptotermes secundus | reverse complement strand
TGACAAAATGAATTATCACATCTGTATGGTCTCTCCCAAGTATGTATGCGTTGATGAGCCTTCAGATTACTGTGGTCGCTGAATGGCTTATTGCACACGTTACAGAAAAACCGCCGCTGTCCACTGTGTATGTGTTGATGTGTCTTCAGATGACACTCGTGATTAAATGACTTATTACACACGTCACATCCAAACGGTCGCTCGCCACTATGTATGTATTGATGTTTCCTCAAATTACAGTGAAGACAGAACGGCTTACCACA
>NW_019755870.1:0-263 GCF_002891405.2 Cryptotermes secundus | reverse complement strand
GCGAAAAAGTAAAAGTTATGAAGCTCCTCATTATGCATTTTTTCCCGATCTTTCTCCTAACTACACAGCGTTACAGCACGAAATGCTGTACTCTTCAGGACTGATTTACATGAATCTGAATAGTTGCTTGGTGTGAGGTTGTTTCTGCTCTTCATTAGGCCTATATCTAACATGGCTTCAGCTTATTAATTCAGTTAGCACTTAAATTAATACAGAACTGGGGCAATATCATCTCAGTTACTTTAATGACCGTTAATTAAAGA
>NW_019755869.1:0-263 GCF_002891405.2 Cryptotermes secundus | reverse complement strand
TAAATTAACTCCGTCCCACTACCACTACCGGAATTTAAATGGCTGTCTCTTAAAGGTTAAATATCCACCTGGGAGGACCTTCTCTAGGCTCACCTAAGCACAACAGTCCTCCATAGCTGCACTGTGTCAAGACACTCAACACCAGCAATCACAGACATCGCAGACAGATGGGAAAAGCTTGCGGCGCCCTGTGCAGCAGCATCTGCCACAAGAGATAATTCAGAAAACAGGTCTGTCAGTACAGGCTCCCAGTTTGTCTAACA
>NW_019755868.1:0-263 GCF_002891405.2 Cryptotermes secundus | reverse complement strand
GGTTCTCGGGCAACCTCGGTCTTCTACAGTTTCTAGAACCATCGAAATGGGACAATCTCGATTTACTGTCATAGGAAAGCCACGCGCTGACCAGGGTACGTAGTCCTCCCTTATCGGCCTTCTGTTCCTCTGACAATGTATTTCTTCGCGTAGAAGCCTTGAATGGCCGAAGTGTGTAAATGTATTGTCGCGTGATTTTGGAAGTCTGACTATAGGTGGGTTTCGAATTGATAATCGGATTTGCCGGACTCTTTAACACACAA
>NW_019755867.1:0-263 GCF_002891405.2 Cryptotermes secundus | reverse complement strand
GTGGTCTGCCCGAGCAAGGGCAGCGGCCGACTCCTGGTATCAGACTGCTCTGCTCCATTTAATGGACACTCAGGCAGTGTCGATATCAAAAGGCGTCTTGCTAACGTCCTGGTGGGGTACATATCTGGTCCAGTTAGGGCGTTACCTTTCTGCAGTAATGTGCTAGCGTCATTCACTGTATCATCCTCAGGAGGTTTGGAGGGTCCACAGCTGTCTTGTTCTTAGTAAAAACAAGCTTCTTTTCTTGCGACAGCACAGGTGAA
>NW_019755866.1:0-263 GCF_002891405.2 Cryptotermes secundus | reverse complement strand
TTCGTTGCAAACACGCATTTTGCTAGGCAACAGCTTCGTAAGAATTCAAAAGTACCAGAGCCATAGCTAAGCAACATATCCATGCAACAATAAAGGAACTTTTGGAAGTGGTGTTTTCTGTGCTATCCGTGCTGAGACCATGCAACGAGGACTAGCTGCCTAGTCAGTATCCCGTGTGGAGGCTGGGTCGAATACCTGAGAGTCGTAGGAGACGACAAAAAAAAGGGAGGTCTTGAAGATGAGGCAGTAAAATATGGTCGCGA
>NW_019755865.1:0-262 GCF_002891405.2 Cryptotermes secundus | reverse complement strand
AAGAAGCAACGCAAATCTATCAAGCTAGCAACGCAAAGTAAGCAAGCTTGCAACGAAAAGCAAGCAAGTTAGCAACGGAAATCTAGCATGGTAGAAACGTATAGCTGGCAAGTTAGAAACGGAAATCTAGCAAGCTAGCAACGGAAAGCTGACAAGTTAAGAATGCAAACCTGGCAAGCTAGAAACGCAAAGCTGGTAAGATAACAAATCAAAGCTAGCAAGCTAGCAACGCAAAGCTTGCAAGCTAGCGACGCATATCTAG
>NW_019755864.1:0-263 GCF_002891405.2 Cryptotermes secundus | reverse complement strand
GAAATAAGAAAATCTTAACCAGTCACACTGAATGGAACTGTTTCACTTTTTCATAATATTAGTGTGATGGACCAGAATGACACAGTAATCTGTTTCAAAATGTTTCCAGCTGTCTGTGACTCACAGATAGTGCAATATCTGTCACTTATTTTGTGCTAGCATTTTTCTTATAGGCATATTTCATTAGGAACATTAAGAACATGCAGGGATAAAACATGATAAAACTCAGCACACAGTACATCAGACAGCACACGTAGTAAAGA
>NW_019755863.1:0-263 GCF_002891405.2 Cryptotermes secundus | reverse complement strand
TGGCTTCTTATACTGTTCCCTGTTGCCCTAGCAGCAGCAGCAGCAGCATCCACTGTTATGCCACAGCGGGAAAGTGTTCACTAGCTTGCTGCCCCTAGCAGAAGCAGCTCCTATGCTGTTATGTCACTGCAGAAAAGGGTTTACCCACAACATGTGCGCTATTGCATCGCACTGAGTCCACGATTCCCAACACAACACCATAATAAGTGTTATGATGATGGTGGAACTTACACAAACAAAATCTGCTGTGACACAGAACTAGA
>NW_019755862.1:0-263 GCF_002891405.2 Cryptotermes secundus | reverse complement strand
TTTGGTGAAGAGACAGCAACATGTACTTAGTTTTCTCTGTGTTTATTTTTAGACCATCTATTTGCTCCAATTAAAGTTTGTGTTTTTCGTTTTTGTCTCTATATTATTGTTCTGATTAATTAATTTTCAAGCCGTCTGGCAGAAATCAACTCTGTTTCATATTTATGTTCGTGTAGTGCATGAGTAGTTTGAATATTATAGGGGTAGAAATGGACGTCTTTGTGCAAAATTCGTCGAACGCTGGCTTCGGACAGCCCGAGTGA
>NW_019755861.1:0-263 GCF_002891405.2 Cryptotermes secundus | reverse complement strand
TCTTTGTGTGAATCTTTATCATATTCTGATAAGACGTAAGGTTCTCATGGTAATGGAAATTAAGGTTGTCTTCTGGGATGTGACACTGTGTAGTCTAGAAAAGTTTGGCAGTGTTTTGAGGGATCAGACAATCAAGGAATAAGCTGAACAAGTAGAAAACAGCAGACAGAGTACACATAACCCAGAACACGGTACTTATCTAAGTAACTTCCATAAGAACCTCAATTCTCGTGTAGTTTAGAAATTGGTTCCAGGTTGCATGA
>NW_019755860.1:0-263 GCF_002891405.2 Cryptotermes secundus | reverse complement strand
TCCATTTACTTATAAATTACCACCCTTTCAATAGGAGGAGGAGGAGGAGGAGGAAAGAATGGCATAACAGAATAGTAATTTCTAATCTTCATCAAATATTTCTAAGATCATGGAATCCAGGAATATGAGGTGATCGGTCATATAGCACGCATAAGACATGATAATTTCTTTTGGGAGTTATTATATGACACTCTCTGCACTGTATTCATGGGGGTATGGCTGAATGATGTATTGAGGACTTGAAAGGAAGCGCTCATGGTCTA
>NW_019755859.1:0-263 GCF_002891405.2 Cryptotermes secundus | reverse complement strand
TCACCTCATCCTCCTTGATCATTCTAATTCTACTTGGAGAACAGTACAAGTTTTTACAAAAAATTATAAATATGTAATTGAATGAATCAGAAGCTAAAATGACAACACATATTTTGAATATGTCATAACAAATTTTCACATGTGCACTTCATGTTATGGGGCAGATATCAATTTGACAACCCACGTCCTTTCTCTCAGAGTGCCATATGGGGACCACTTCTCTTGATAAGTTCGAAAATTTCGTCTTTCCACAAGTGGAATAA
>NW_019755858.1:0-263 GCF_002891405.2 Cryptotermes secundus | reverse complement strand
TAGTTTATTCACCCCCGAATTCATATGAGTATCTTCTCAGAGTAGCGAAGAATCCAAATATTTCAAATTAGAATTTTATTTTAATTGATTGTTTCGTTTAGGGTAAGTAAAATCTGAAGTTGTCGCTGTGCTGAACTAATTAATTACTGAGCCGTAAAGGGATTTGGGGGAATAGATGTGTAGATCCATACATTCTTGACCTCGGTACTAGCTGGAGTTGAGCGGTCAGCTTCACGCCCCGGCCGCTTTACCCCCAGGGAAAG
>NW_019755857.1:0-263 GCF_002891405.2 Cryptotermes secundus | reverse complement strand
TAATATTAAAATTATAACGAAACAGAAGAATTGTAACGAAATTTATATTAACGTTCAATAATATGGGTACATATTATAAATACAATTCAATAACGAGAAGCATATTTCATAAAAATTTCCTGATGATAATCCAGCTGGATCGAAACATGTAGCAAATGTACGTAATAAACGAATATTAATACAATAATATTGGTTGTTTGTTACGAATTTGTTGTGTTGACTGTTATATAATAGCACCCGTACCATGTCGAAGTATAAACTTA
>NW_019755856.1:0-263 GCF_002891405.2 Cryptotermes secundus | reverse complement strand
GATTTCAAAGTAATTTATGAAATTTTGACCAAAGATTATTCCAGACTTTAAGTTAATATTATGAATTTCAAAAAATTCTACAAGATTTAACTTCAATTCATGGAATTCTATTCATTTCTTTTGAAGATATTAGATTATAAATTGATTTTAATCACATTGTAAGGTATTTCGTAATAATTTAAACCAAATTTGAACGAAATCAACATATTTTATGGAACATTTTCCGAAAATTCTTTGACGTTTTCAAGTTAATAAAAGGATTT
>NW_019755855.1:0-263 GCF_002891405.2 Cryptotermes secundus | reverse complement strand
TTTGTGGTGGACGAAGTAGCACAATGGCAGGTTTTCTCCGAGTACTGCGGTTTCCCCGACAAGTTCTCATTCCACGAACTGTTCCACATTCACTCGTCACTCTATCATGAACACTGTATAGTCTCAGTACTGACAGCGTCGTTGAATAGCCAACTCAGAAAATAACAGCGAAGCGATTCCTCGGTCATTTAGCCCGCAGCTTAGTCACTGTACCGACTGAGCCGAAGACGAAATACAGAGGTAGTTACTTCAAAATTGCCAAG
>NW_019755854.1:0-263 GCF_002891405.2 Cryptotermes secundus | reverse complement strand
ACACCCCACCATACATTTGGGTTCTCAATGCCCCAAATCCTGCAACTGTGGCAGTTTAAAACACCATGCATGTGAAAAGTGGCCTTGTCAGAGACAACATCACTGAATGAACCCTGCTTTAATGCAGTCCCAACTTGCCAGAGTGGAGTGCTGCCATCTCTCTAGAATTCATGTTACCAGAGCTTGGACACATTTTGTGCTTAATTTTTAAAAAGTGTGCTGACAAAGTTGAAATCTTGATATAATATTCTGCAATTAACTTT
>NW_019755853.1:0-263 GCF_002891405.2 Cryptotermes secundus | reverse complement strand
AGGAGATGCTTTATAGCCATTCTTTTACAACTTTACTTTAGAATATGGCATTAGGAAAATCTAGGAAAACGGGATGGGACTGAAATTAAACGGGACACATCAGCTGTTGGTCTATCCCCATGATGTGACTCTACTGGGTGATACTATACGAGATATATTATAAAATACGATACGATAATATACGATAATAATATGGTAATATACACTAATATACACTAATATGATATCTGATAATAGAGGGGGATCCAAAAAATGTACTCACT
>NW_019755852.1:0-263 GCF_002891405.2 Cryptotermes secundus | reverse complement strand
CGAACAACAAGCAAGCAGTAAGCTTGAGGAGTACAGAAGAGTACAAGAATTCAGCCTGTGAAGATTTAACTTGTGATTTGAAAACTTTGTGTGTGCTATAGTGCAGTGGTGTTGAAAGTGTATGACTTAGGAGACTGTTATAGTTCCTATGTTATAAATCCGTGAAGAGTAATGCAGATAGACTGAAGAAAGTAGCGTGAAGGGACTGTAAATTGAGTAAATCAGCAATAGTGTAATAATTAATTGTAGTTACGATTTGTAGG
>NW_019755851.1:0-263 GCF_002891405.2 Cryptotermes secundus | reverse complement strand
GAGTGGTGATAGTCTGAACACCCTTACCAGGAATCGAAACCTGGCTGTCCTACCAGCAACCCGTCATGTTAATGACTGGGCTACAATAAGAAATGGTAAAGCTGTTCCTTTAATATGTCGTGGAGGCTCACAGGGCAGTGAGACGTCGAGGCTACCATATTTTCTAGACGATCTCCTCGCAGATGGCGGTGAGATTATCAGCCTTACACTCTGGCAGTCCTTTACCCCCATGAAGACTCCTGGTACTCATTTCTTTTGAAGGG
>NW_019755850.1:0-263 GCF_002891405.2 Cryptotermes secundus | reverse complement strand
GATAATTGGCAGGATGTGGCTTTTCTCCTTCCGCCAATCGGCAGTTGCAGCATACTGGGGTGGAGACAGAGTTCTCCTTTTCTGGGCACACATTGTGTAAATGGTCAGGGATCCAGCGTGTAAAGCGGCAGTCAATTGGGTCACCAAACCAATCAGATGAATGACCCGAAAAGGGGTACTTGAACGGTTGGAATCAAAAATAGGTAATGCTGAAGTCGCGCCTCAGGGTAAAATTATTCAAAAATGAAATTTTGAATCTCCAG
>NW_019755849.1:0-263 GCF_002891405.2 Cryptotermes secundus | reverse complement strand
GAATATACCCTTTGGAATATTTCCATTTCATCCTTTTTCCAGAAATGATTTAAAATAGTTGTGATGAAGGCTGTGCTTGAGCTATTTTTGACTTTATAACAAGAGAAATCAAAGGGGTAAATAGAGCTCGGTCGGTTCGCTACTGGGGCAAGAAATGTTTCTCCTCTGCAATGTCCAGACCAGCTGCGGCGCCCACCCAGAATCCTATCCAATGGGTGCTGGAGCTCTTTTCCTGGTGTTAAAGTGGCCAGGGCATGAAGCTG
>NW_019755848.1:0-263 GCF_002891405.2 Cryptotermes secundus | reverse complement strand
GTCGATGTATAGAACCACATCTTGACCTCTGCACTAGCTGGAGGTAAGTGGTCAGATTCACGCCCCTGCTGCTTTACCCCCGGGGAAAGAGCCACAGGTACCCATTGGACACGAGGCTGGGTGGTCCTCAGAGCCGGTCTGGACGATTTGGGGGAGAAAATTCCTGAACCTAGCAGTACTCGAACTAAGACCCCTCGGTCGGCCAGCCTGTAGGCAGCCGCTATACCGACTACGCTATCCAAGGTCACACTCTGCAATCGTCC
>NW_019755847.1:0-263 GCF_002891405.2 Cryptotermes secundus | reverse complement strand
GAGGCATTATATCCCAAAAAATAGAACTCTTCAAGTAAATTTCAATTTTACTTTATCATCTATATATAACCTAAAGAAAATTCTATAGTAATGAATAATATTTCTCTTGAGATTTGTGATGGAAAATAATGTATGTAATATGCGAGGCACTTTCCAGAAAAATATGAAATAGGCTATTGAAGCATCTTTTCATAAAACATAAATAAATACAAACTTCTAGAATAAATTAAGGGATACTACAAAGAAAGCAGTCTTCTGGGATG
>NW_019755846.1:0-263 GCF_002891405.2 Cryptotermes secundus | reverse complement strand
TTTTTTTTCTCTTGCAGTTGAATATTTACTGCCATCATCCTTGTGAACAAACCTCTCTGATGAGAGGATGGGTTTGTCTCATGTAAACATGCTGGGCCTTCCGTCAAGTGTACGTGCCGCAAATATAGCATGTTTTTGAAAAGCAGTCCTTGACTATCTTACGTATCTTATGCTACAACGGCAGCTTAGCACATGAAAGGTTGTATGTTTGAACGCCTCAAAGTTTAAGCCTCTTTGTATTTTCTGTATCTATCTTCGCCTTG
>NW_019755845.1:0-263 GCF_002891405.2 Cryptotermes secundus | reverse complement strand
TAGTTTAGCTACACACATTCTGAACTTCGGTGTTAGATGGATCAGTGATCAGTTTCGTGACCCGGGTCCTGTATTCCAGGAGGAAGAAACATGGTGTTGATTGAATATGAGGCTTGCTGTGGTTCCAGAGCCCATCTGGACTCTGCGTAGGAGGGAGAGTTCTTCCCTTGCAGGAAATCAAACTCAAATACCTCGGTCGCTTAGGCCGGAGCATAGCCTTATACCCGACCGACCTATTCCATATCTTATGTTATATGAAGCTA
>NW_019755844.1:0-263 GCF_002891405.2 Cryptotermes secundus | reverse complement strand
GCCACAGGAATAAAAAATAATAATGGGCTAGGGGTAAATACGGTACGGACTGGAGTAATGCTGTTCGTTGCATCCGTCTCCTGTTGGGCCTGGCCTGATCAGCTGTCGGTAGTGTTGCATGCGGTTTCCATGGAAACAGTGTAGCGACAAACCCATAAACATTGCTCGACTTGGACTAATTATGTGTAAATGTGTCTCCAGCCTCAAGGTTGCTTTGCTGTCTCCAGTTGCGGCCATGTTAGGATTTTACTTGCCGCAACAAC
>NW_019755843.1:0-263 GCF_002891405.2 Cryptotermes secundus | reverse complement strand
TTATGACGGTCCTTTGTTGCTAGTGGGGTGGGACAAAGTCTCTTGAATTCCGGCCAATTCAGGCTTATTGTAGAAGCCCCAGATGATAGGAGAGGGTGATTGTGGAGTAACTGAAGGAATGGAGAATTCAGAGAAAACCTGCCCCAGTGCCACTTAGCCCACCACATATCCAACTTTAACGTAGGATGGAACCCGGGCCACCGCTGTAGGAACCTAGTGACTAAGAGATTGAGCTATGGCGCGGCCTTAATATCAACTTTGAT
>NW_019755842.1:0-263 GCF_002891405.2 Cryptotermes secundus | reverse complement strand
CACTGTTCGTTCCACCGCGAGTGTGCCGGCAGATTCTTGCTCCTCCGTAGTAGGCGGAGTCTTACGGCCATTCAGCTGACCTGTCTGGACAGTGATGCAGCGCTGCGTGTGCCAGTAGAGACAGCTGCCTCAGCCGGTTGCTGGAGTTGCGGCAGCTGCGTTCGCCGCCTGGTCGCTGGAGCTACTACTTCGGTTGCCTGGTCACTGGAGGTTTGCGGCAACTACATCAGTTGCCTGGTCGCTGTGAAGAGCTGATGCCTCTG
>NW_019755841.1:0-263 GCF_002891405.2 Cryptotermes secundus | reverse complement strand
TAACAATTTTAATACAAATAAATATGGGGCAAGCGGTAGCGCAGTTGGCTGAGGCACTATACTACAAACCGAAAGGTCGCAGGTTCGATTCCCGATGAGATAATTTAATTTTTCAATTTACCTAATCTTTCTGGCCGCACTATGACCTGGGGTCGACTCAGCCTCTAACAGAAGTGCGTACCAGGAATCTTCTTGGGGGGTAAAGAGCGGCCGGCGAGTAAAGCTGAGAACCTTACCGCCATCTGTGGGCCGATTGTCTAGAA
>NW_019755840.1:0-263 GCF_002891405.2 Cryptotermes secundus | reverse complement strand
CTATAGCCTTTTAAGATTTTACTCTAGTTTGCTATACTCATAATTACATTACTGTATACAGCAAGTTGGCTCTGGAGGCATTCTTCAGATCTGTAACTGGGAAGTGCCCCTTTTGAAACTCACCTGGGATACCAGCTATCCCGATTGAGGTTTTCATAATTTTTCTCAGTCTATTCAGGAATACTCTGAATAGGTCATAAGCACTTCCAAATTCCTTCCAATTCACTATTCACCAGTCACCGTACCATTCAAAGCCATAAATT
>NW_019755839.1:0-263 GCF_002891405.2 Cryptotermes secundus | reverse complement strand
CTGACAATTACTGCCATCGGCAGTATCACAAATACTAGACTGAAAAAGCTGGTTGACTGCCTGGCCGACTCTTAACTCATAGCTCGAGAACTAAAAACTGAGAACTAGCTGTGAATAGCTTTCACTGCTCGTTATTTAGCCCCGTTCCGGACAACACAGAAAACAGCCACGTAGTAGGCACCAATGTCGCCTGGCGCCGTGTTGCTAGCAGCGCTGTCGGGAGTTGTTTACTGCTACTTAGCAACTGCGGCGTCCCGTGTTAC
>NW_019755838.1:0-263 GCF_002891405.2 Cryptotermes secundus | reverse complement strand
AGCTTACGAACTAGCCACGTAAATCTAGCAAGCTATTAAAGCAAAGCTGGCAAGCAAGCAACACAAAGTTTGCAAGCTATCCACGCTAAGTTGGCATGCTAGCAACGCATATCTAGGTAGCTAGCAACGGAAAGCTAGCTATCCAACAACGCAAATCTAACAAGAAAACAACGCCAAATTAGCAAGGTAGCAACGAAAATATATCAAGCTGGCAACGCACACTAGCAAGATAGAAACGCAAGGATAACAAGCTAGCAACACAA
>NW_019755837.1:0-263 GCF_002891405.2 Cryptotermes secundus | reverse complement strand
CAAATTCATGATGACTACACATCATTCATCCTTTGTCCAATAAGGTTCTGAAGAAGGACTCTGTACCATGAAGTTCATTAGATTTCCATAAAATTTTAAATAGTGCATGCACAAGTGTGTACTCACAGACTGTGTAAATACATATTGCACAGCACTGATTCAAAATTAAATAATCCCAAAGCATTATTTAAAAGTTTATATCTTCTTGCTTTTTTTGTATGTGGAGATAAAATCAAGAAGCATCCTTCCATATGCTTGCTAGC
>NW_019755836.1:0-263 GCF_002891405.2 Cryptotermes secundus | reverse complement strand
GTTAAGTAAATAATTAATTGATGAAATACTAATTAATTAAATAACTAATTTACAATTACCTAAGAAACTAACTCTGTAATTAACTAACAAACAGAGTAATTATACGACTAAATGTTTAAATGACTTACTCTTATCGTGGCGATTAGCCGACTTCTAACCAGTTAGGTAAATAAGTAGTAAACAGGGTGAGTAGCTGGGTAAACGAGTAGTTGATGCTATGTAATTAAGTGAATAAATAATTATGTTATAAAGATATAAATTGA
>NW_019755835.1:0-263 GCF_002891405.2 Cryptotermes secundus | reverse complement strand
TAGCCCTGATAAGGGAAGAATATCTTAAATAAATCCTCCAAGACAGGGGGTTTTGCAACAGGCTGGTGACCTGCCAAATTAAAGGGTGTTTCATGTTTAAGAATTGAACAAGTTAACAAGCCCAGCCATTGCAGATGGTGGTGATAAAAATTTGGAATACAGAGCTACCAGCTGTGTGAATATGTGGAAACTAATATACCGTTAACTTTTAGTCGGATAATACACGGTACATACACACAAGACAATAAGCTGCCCATCATACT
>NW_019755834.1:0-263 GCF_002891405.2 Cryptotermes secundus | reverse complement strand
GCGGTGGTTATGAACAGTTCTGCCTTCTCGGATATAACGCCGTGTAGTCTGTTGAAAGTCAAGTTCAGGGTCAAAGGACAAGCCAGGACAAAACCAGCATGAAGCAGGTACCAGGTTGATTGGAAGATGTTGAAGTTGGAGACACGTTCTTCCGAAACGTCTTTTGACATTCAACGGGATATACGGTGTTATATAACTCTTAATTTAAAATTTTTCATAACTAACTCCACAACACACAGATTCCTTCTGCAGAAGCAAATACT
>NW_019755833.1:0-263 GCF_002891405.2 Cryptotermes secundus | reverse complement strand
CTATCTGTGCGTTGCTAGATTGCTAGATTTGCGTTGCAAGCTTGCAAGCTTTGCTTTGCTACCTTGCCAGCTTTGCGTTCCTAGCTTTCTAGATTTTGAGTGCCTAGCTAGCTAGCTTTTCTTTGCACACTTGCTAGCTTCCCGTTGTTCGCTTGCTACCTTGGCATTGCTAGCTTGCTAGCTTTGCGTTTCTCACGTGCTAGCTTTCCGTTGCTAGATTGCTAGATGGCTAGATTAGCGTTGCTATCTTTCTAGCTTTGCGT
>NW_019755832.1:0-263 GCF_002891405.2 Cryptotermes secundus | reverse complement strand
TCCCGACAAGGTAAGATTCTTCTCCATGGAGTCCAGACTGGCTCTGGGGCCTACCCAGCCTCCTATCTTCCAATGCGAACCTGAAGGCTCTCTCCCCGGGAAAAAGCGGCACGGACGTGAAGCTGACCGCTTTCTCCATTTAATGTCGAGGTCCAAAATGGTGAAGCTATAAGTCGACTCCTTGTGTCTTCGTAGCTTGTTGCTTAATTCATTTAATGAAATTGAATTATTATTATTACAGTAAAACCTCGATAATCGGGATA
>NW_019755831.1:0-263 GCF_002891405.2 Cryptotermes secundus | reverse complement strand
CCAACAGAGTAGATGTCTCCTTTCTCACATGACAATGGAAACAGATCAAGTTTCTGAAACGTTGTGTTCTCTAGTTTTTAGGATACAGAACAATGAACGAAGTCCAAAAACTCAGCAATTCTGAGCATTATACACCATCATCAGAACTCTTTTGAATCTACTTCTTACTGTTAATATTCTGCTATATGCTACATATTTTTACACACTTTCAAAGCAGAAATATTCTTAAATTATTAGAATGCACAATGAAGCTGTCACTGCTG
>NW_019755830.1:0-263 GCF_002891405.2 Cryptotermes secundus | reverse complement strand
GCATCCGGAAGGTCCTGCGACCGGCCAACTCGATCAAGGTTTTCCTTGGATTTGCTCGGTCCTAGAGCAAATGCTGAGTTGGTACCCCAGTTTCCACGATACACTGTGTGCTTCACATACAGCCCTAATGTTTCCCTCCCAATGTTAGATCAAATTTCACTATAATTCCTTCCAAAGTCATAAAAACATTTACTTACTTACTCATGGAGCCGAGCCCCTCTTGAGGAGCCTCCAATTCTGCAGCTACTCAAGAATTTCCCAGC
>NW_019755829.1:0-263 GCF_002891405.2 Cryptotermes secundus | reverse complement strand
CGTTACAACCCACAATACAATCACCGTCGTGACAAGTGCAACCTAGGCACTAGAGGATGGGTGTGAGCTCTCAGCTTCACGGCCCGGCAGCATTAGTCAGCGGTACTAACTGAACAGGTGATTGGATTGGTCCCACGGCCGGTTTTGGCGTGGTGGCCAAGAGACAAGTTCTTGTACCTAACAGCCATCGAATGAATTAGTTAGAAATAAATTAGCAACTCACAAGGGGAATTACCTACTGACCTAGAAGTACTTCTGTCCAT
>NW_019755828.1:0-263 GCF_002891405.2 Cryptotermes secundus | reverse complement strand
GTAAATAAGGATTCCGCCCCACTCTGCGTTTTCATGCTTTACTTTGCAGGAATTATCCAGCTGTTGGTGGAAGAGAGTAACAGATATTATCACCAGAACCAAGACAGACTTGAAGACGGACCTTCTCTGCACCCTGATGTGATCAACTCCGAGATGTTTCTGTTTCTAGGAATCATCATTCAAATAGGACATAATATAAGGGACAGACTAGAGGACTTCTGGTCAACTGCTGAGCAATTTTGCATGCCTTTCTACAGCAACAC
>NW_019755827.1:0-263 GCF_002891405.2 Cryptotermes secundus | reverse complement strand
GCTATCTATGTTATGTGCTAGAGTTTTTATTCAAAATCCTAACTTGTTTTTACACCATCTTGTTTGCTTATCCTACTTCAAGTAAAAGGCTTCCTCTGTGGATTCTTCTCGCAGTCTGTATCAGATTCATGGCTACTGACTAATTCTAAATCAATTTTCACTATCATCATCTCCGCTGAATGGCTCCTCGTGTGTCAAATCGTCGTCTATAAGTTGACATAACCTCTGTTCTTCGTGCTCATAACTCGTCTGGTAAAAAACAT
>NW_019755826.1:0-263 GCF_002891405.2 Cryptotermes secundus | reverse complement strand
CTCCGAAACGTCGGTTTACACGGCGCCACATCCCAGAAGACGACAGCCTTAACATCGGCAAGGAGAATATGGATGAATTATCAAGTGCTCATTAAAAATATGCGTCACAGTTGTGTGTCAATACATAGCAGGAATGCAAAGTAGCAGATATGGATTTTTCTTTTATTTTAATATTAGTCCTACATGAGACATTGTGTTATACTGTAGCTTCAGATCTTTCTTACGAGTCGCTCAGAATGCAATGAGCCGGTCTTGAGACCTCT
>NW_019755825.1:0-263 GCF_002891405.2 Cryptotermes secundus | reverse complement strand
GTTTAGCAGATGACACTTCTGTGTCTTCATTTAAATTAGTGTATTATATTCATTGATATACACGAAAGAAGATACAAAAATAAGAAAACACTGCAACAGCATTGATTTGCCATCATCTGAAAGTAGATGAATAGGTAGAGTATCAGTCAGAGTGATCATTCTAGGAAAATTACAAAATATAATACATCACGTCTTGGTACTATGGTGGCTGGTGGACGTATTTTAACTCTGGGATAATGGTACTAGCACTGAAAATATACAAT
>NW_019755824.1:0-263 GCF_002891405.2 Cryptotermes secundus | reverse complement strand
GAGCAAATTAATTAAGGGAATGTTATCTATATTTAATTTCATAATATTTTATTCTCTCGTCTGTTTGAAACATAAAAATGAAATGTACAAAGCTGTGATAATACATTTTATATTACGAGTATATGAATGTGTGTCTTATCTCCCGCCCTGAGATAAGGACATATTCATAATACACAGAGTGAGAACATAGTGCCCGTGAGATTCTTTAGACTCATGATAGAGTGGAGCTCTTTGACCTCGGATAAAGCGGCCATGATGTTAAT
>NW_019755823.1:0-263 GCF_002891405.2 Cryptotermes secundus | reverse complement strand
TCCTAATAATCGTGCACTTTATATAGGAATTTTCATGTTGTTGTGCCCGCCGCATGTGTTGAGATTGCCTTGACTAACTCCCTGGAACTGAGCCCTTCTTGAGAAGCCGCCCGTTGTGTAGCTATTCAGGAACTTTCCGGCATTTTATGGAACCCAAAAGTTCAATGCCATATTCAAAAGAGCCCTCCACTGGTCCCTATCTTGAACCAGATCAATTTAGTCCATACCATCCCATTCTATTTCTCTAAGATCCATTTTAATAT
>NW_019755822.1:0-263 GCF_002891405.2 Cryptotermes secundus | reverse complement strand
TACAAGTATTCTTTTGAGCACTGTGGTCTAAAACCTCTCTTTAGGTCAGAGATAGTGTCTCATACCAATGCAAAACAACATATAAAGATATATAGTGTGTTTTATTTTAATTATAAGCTTTTTATTAGGAGAAAGGAAGACAGGAGATTCTGGACTGCATAATAGTAAGTATTCCTTAAATGTAATCTTTGCTTAACATGAATATTACTATTCCGGATGTGATGCCCTGTAGTTTGGTAGATACATACAAACTTTTTAGAGGA
>NW_019755821.1:0-263 GCF_002891405.2 Cryptotermes secundus | reverse complement strand
TGGAGCAGCGCAAATAGAGGAAACTGAGTTGCCGTCTCCTCAATTTGAGCTGCTCCATTCAGTAACGTGTGTTGAACAGTTGCCAGTTTCCTTGGGATGCCCCCGTCATTAATCTATAGACGTAATTTGCTACTGGCAGGAGATATGAACGCTAATATCCTTTTTGGAATAACGTAGTTTTCAGCAATTCAGGCTCGAAACTAGTGAACTGCATATAGATATGTTTAAATTTTCAGCACCACAGTGTCCCACTCATTACTCTC
>NW_019755820.1:0-263 GCF_002891405.2 Cryptotermes secundus | reverse complement strand
TCCTAGCAACGGATCTCAGCACAGAAACTAGCACTTCAAATCACTGTGAAGTTTCTTGTCTTCAGCCACTTCCTGTTCCTCTGCCCTAATCTGTACTCACCTCTTCACAATTCACTAAGGACATGCTCCAGTCTCTTTATTGTGTTCTCAAACTGTCTTGTAGTTACTACTATTACAAGCGACCTTCTTTGCCCCCTGTAAACCTTGGGCAGGGACCACACAGAAAACACGTCACGTGGTCTCTACCCAGTGTTGTGTGACGT
>NW_019755819.1:0-263 GCF_002891405.2 Cryptotermes secundus | reverse complement strand
AGCTGCGAATATATTGAATAAGCAGTCGTGGACAGCTGACAAGGGGTGATCCTACAGCTTTTGGTTGGGCGTGGAGCTAACAACTTTCACCGTAAAGAAATAAGCTTGTTAAGAAAGAACACAAGACCTGGACGGATTCCTTGGATAAACGACCTACGCGAAAGAAAATGGATATGAGATTTGGCAGTTAGAGGAAACTACATAATGAGGAGCTTCATAAATTTTACTCTACACCAAGTATAATTAAATCAAGTCAAGGAGGA
>NW_019755818.1:0-263 GCF_002891405.2 Cryptotermes secundus | reverse complement strand
TAATCGGAGCCGGGATAGCGTAATCAGTAAAGTGATTAACTACGGGCTGGACAACGGAGAGTTCACAGTTCGAGTCCCAGTAGGGTCAAGAATTTTCTCCAAGTCGTCCAGACGGGCTTTGTGTCCCACCCGGCCACCTATCAAGTGGATACCGGGGGTAAAGCGGCAGGGGCGTGAAGCTGGCCACTCATTTCTAACTGGTGTTGAGGTCAAGAAACTGTGGATCTATACATCCACTCCGCCGGTCACGGTAGCCGAGCGGT
>NW_019755817.1:0-262 GCF_002891405.2 Cryptotermes secundus | reverse complement strand
GCCTAGGCCCACTGGGGCTGTAGTGCCAAGGGGAAAAAAATGTATAAAATAAAGTTATCCCTGTCCTTAACTAACTAAGCACTACGCCATGGAGGTGTATGGGGAAGCGGATTTATATATTCACATTTGATTGATCTCAGCCCTAGCTGGAGGTGAGTAGTCAGCTTCATGTCCCGGCCGCCTTACCCCCGGTACTCACTGCATAGAAAGCTGGGTGGATCCCAGAGCCGGTCTCCATGAAGTGGAGAAGAGAATATCTTGA
>NW_019755816.1:0-263 GCF_002891405.2 Cryptotermes secundus | reverse complement strand
GCGGCCTATACATGCGTAAATACGGTATATGCGTACCTAATTTTGTGGTGAAGAGCACGAAGGTGAACTTCAGCATCTTCCCTGGCGAGCTAAATCACAAGATTTGAACAACACTGAACCATTCTGGTCAGTTTTGGAGACTAAAATGAGGAACAGATTTCCACTTCCATCTCTAAAGCATTTGAAGATATTATTCAAGAAGAATGGTAAAGAAATCCGCTAAAGACTGTTCGAAATTTTGAACGAGTCCATTCCAAACGTGT
>NW_019755815.1:0-263 GCF_002891405.2 Cryptotermes secundus | reverse complement strand
CAGACCGGCTCTGGGATCCACCCAGCCTCCTATCCAGTGGGTACATGGGGTAAAGAGGCCGGGGCATGAAGCTGACAACTCACCTCCAACAAGTGCCGAGGTGAAGAAAATATGGATCTGTACATCCACCCCCCCCCCAAATGCCTTCACGGTGTAGTGATTAATTAGTTAAACACAGGGACAACTTTAACTTCATTTTAATGGAAGACCACAGATTTAGGATGTTTGAAAATAAAATGAAGAAAATATTTTGAACTACGAAA
>NW_019755814.1:0-263 GCF_002891405.2 Cryptotermes secundus | reverse complement strand
CGAGGTCAAGAAAATCTGGATCTATACATCCACTCCCCCATATGCTTTCATCGCTTAGTACTTAATTAGTTAAGCACAGGGACAACTTTACCCTTTTTACTGTATTCTTTACTGATACCATTGCTACAGGACAATTCCCTGACATGTATTCCAGTGTTTGCTTACGTAATCTGCAGGAACACTAATTACAAGAACTATACTTTGCTCACTGATACAGTTGTTTATTTTTTCATTTCTTTTGTCTGTATTCTTTAGATACTATT
>NW_019755813.1:0-262 GCF_002891405.2 Cryptotermes secundus | reverse complement strand
TGCTAGCTTTGCGTTGCTAGCTTTCTAATTTTGAGTTGCTAGCTTGGTATTTTGCTTTGGTAGCTTGCTAGCTTCGCGTTCTAGCTTGCTAGATTTGCGTTGCTGGCTTGCACGTTTGCATTGCTAACTTCCCAGGTATGCGTTGATAGCTTGAGTGCTTTGCTTTGCTAGATTTCTAGCTTGGTGTTCCTAGCTTGGTAGATATGCGTTCCTAGCTTTGCTAGCTTTGCGTTGCTAGCTTGCTAGATTTGTGTTGCTTGCT
>NW_019755812.1:0-263 GCF_002891405.2 Cryptotermes secundus | reverse complement strand
GTTTCAGTATTTGAGAGTGTCTGAGTGTTTGAGTTTTTAAGTAACGGTGAGAGAGTTCTTCGGTGGAAGATAGCCACAGAAAGTTCGTCGTGTGAAGACTTGGTATGTAATTTCAAGACTTTAATTAGTGTTATATTTGGAGTGATTTGAGACACTAATTTCTATATTGAGATCAGTTGCTAGGAGACGACTAGTGGAAGACAGGGAATCCTAGTGCGTGTGCAACGGTGAACTGAAAGTGTGTACATCAGCGATAGCTCTGT
>NW_019755811.1:0-263 GCF_002891405.2 Cryptotermes secundus | reverse complement strand
AGCATTGATTCGCGCCTTCAGTAAACTGTAGGAATTACAACACTTGTCGAAACTGCCGGATCAGACATTCCAAGCGCTTGGCAAGCTGTTTGTTACAAACTGTCTTTTCGCAGCCCCGGAGTTTCGGATCTCCTTTCGTTAGGCCATAAGGTCACAGCAATGTGTAACACCAGCTTCAGAATTCTGCAAGGAATTATTGTTTGTTTACTATGTCCATCTGTCATGTATGACCCCCGTTCAATTATTGTAACTTTTAAATGTGT
>NW_019755810.1:0-263 GCF_002891405.2 Cryptotermes secundus | reverse complement strand
CGTTGCTAGCTTGGTAGATTTTCGTTGCTAGCTTGCTAGCTTTGCATTGCCAGCTTGATAGGTTTCCTTTTCTAAATTGCTAGCTTGGCGCTGCTAGCTTGCTAGCTAGCTAGTTTTGCTTTGCTAGCTTTGCTAGCTTTGTGTAGCTAGCTTGCTAAATTGCTAGAATTGCGTTGCTAACTTGCTAGCTTTACGTAGTTATCTTGCTAGATTTGCGGTGCTAGCTTGCTAGCTTAGCGTTGCTAGCTTTTTAGTTTTGCGTT
>NW_019755809.1:0-263 GCF_002891405.2 Cryptotermes secundus | reverse complement strand
TGCGTTGCTAGCTTGCTAGAATTGCGTGGCTAGCTTGCTAGTTTTTCGTTGCTTCCTTGCTAGCTTTCCGTTGTTAGCTTGATATCTTTGCGTTGCCTGCTTGCTGGATTTGCGTTGCTACCTTGCTTGCTTTGCGTTTTTTCTTGTTGCATTACGTTGCTAGCTTTCTACCTTTGATTGGCTTGCTTGCTAGCTTAGCGTTGATAGCTTTTTAGCCTTGCCTTGCTAGCTTGCTTGTTATGCGTTGTTAGCTTGCTACCTTT
>NW_019755808.1:0-263 GCF_002891405.2 Cryptotermes secundus | reverse complement strand
AACTTGGGGTTATTTTGATCTTTCCAGTAGACCCTTTCAGATTGCGCCTATGTTCAAGTAACCTTACGGCTAAAGGTCTGCCTGTTTCGCCAATGCAGCTTCTGCCAATTCACTGGGAATGCTGCAGAACTTATGGGTCTAGACCTCTATTCGGGAAGAGTCCTTTTCGAATTCTGACCGGGACATCCTGGCTGATGATTTTCGTCGTCTTACTGAAATATTCCAGCCAAATGCCCGGACAGTACTTACCTATTTACTTACTT
>NW_019755807.1:0-263 GCF_002891405.2 Cryptotermes secundus | reverse complement strand
AACTTTCGTTTCTAGCTTCCTAGATTTGTGTTGCTAAATAGCTAGATTTGCGTTTGCTTCCTTTATACCATTGCGTTACCCCCTTCCTAGCTTGCCTTTGGTAACTTACTAGCTTTGCTTTGCTAGCTTTCTAGCTTTACGTTGCTGAGCATGCTAGATTGATACATTTGCGTTCCTAGCTTCATAGCTTTGCGTTGTTATTTTGCTGGCTTTGCGTTGCTAGCTGCTATTTTTGCATTGCTAGCTTGCTGGCTTTGCGTTGC
>NW_019755806.1:0-263 GCF_002891405.2 Cryptotermes secundus | reverse complement strand
ATTGAATTCATCTGACTCAGGATAAGGACCAATTGCAGGATCTTGTGAACACTGTAATTTACCTTTAAAAGGTAAAGTTGTCCCTGAACTTAACTAATTAAGCACTACATCATGAAGGCATATGAGGGAGTGGAGGTATAGATCCAAGTTTTCTTGACCTTGCCACTAGATGGAGGTGAGTGGTCAGCTTCAAGCCCCTGCCTCTTTACCCCCCACCAGTACCCATTAGACCTTTAAGCCCCATAAAATGATGGGAGTTTCTT
>NW_019755805.1:0-263 GCF_002891405.2 Cryptotermes secundus | reverse complement strand
TTTTTTTTTATTGCCTGTATCTCTATAGTAATGCTGTCTTGCCATTTTTCTTCTTCAGGATTTTGCAATATGAAACGTTACGTCCTCGAGTACATGAATTCTTGCCGTTCTTGCTATACGTTTAGCCAATTTTAATTTAGGACACAGCAACATCCACTAACGAGCTAACGATACCCCCGAAACACAACCGTTACGGTCATGGGGGTTAGGGGCAGGGGAATGCAACTCAATGCTATTGGCGGGCAACACAGCCACTGCTGCCG
>NW_019755804.1:0-263 GCF_002891405.2 Cryptotermes secundus | reverse complement strand
TTTCAGCTCAACCGATAACACGTCAAGTTAAGAGTACAATATATACTATTCCATAAAAGTAATATATATGTATCTAACATATATAAAGGGTGAAGTTTTAAAAATAAATGATGACGTTGCATCAGAAAGGCAGATGAAAAATAAACCTAACCGAGAGAAAGAATTGCTTACATAATGGTTGTGAGGGTAAACAAGAGGCAAAGCTGTCCCTGTAGCATGCCGTGGATGCCCATAGGATTGTGAGACGTCGAGGCTCCTACATT
>NW_019755803.1:0-263 GCF_002891405.2 Cryptotermes secundus | reverse complement strand
CGTCCGGTATTCTAGAAACTAGAAAACGCAACGTTTCGGAAACTGTATATGTTTCCCGTCCTCAGGTGAAAGTCGTAGACACCTACGCTTTAGGGCTCCTTAGAAAAAACCTAACCTCAATCGCTGGACAAACCCTGTCAGATTCTCTACAGCGTTTTAATTGACTTAGACAAGGCTAATTCGGAGGGAGATAACAGGAAAATATGCAATAAAAATTATGATAAAGCATGGACAGGCGTGGAACTGGGATAGAAAGGGGCGTA
>NW_019755802.1:0-263 GCF_002891405.2 Cryptotermes secundus | reverse complement strand
AGGGGGCTAAACGAGGAAGCTGATAAAGCTACGGCGTTGGAAGTCTTTACCAGACAACGACTGGTGAAGACATAGCAGGCTGAAAAGAATTAGTGTGTGATGTAATGACTTGTAGAGTGTGTGAATTAACGATAGCGATATAGTTGCGTGTAGTTACGTGTTCAGTAAATCCAGTTATCAATCCAAACCCCGTCTATAGTCACTCAAAATCGTGATAATATCAGCTTCCTTCGTATTATCGTGTGGGATATGAGGCAGTGGTC
>NW_019755801.1:0-263 GCF_002891405.2 Cryptotermes secundus | reverse complement strand
CCGAGCAGTGTATAAAAAGGGGCAGCTCCAACGCCGAGTATTCGACGGGATAGAACGCAGGGACGGATTCGACAGACGGAATTCATTTGATTCGGAAAAATTTTTGTGGTGTGGATGATTCGACGAGTTCAACGCAGTTCTTAAATTCAATTCGATTATTCGGGATTCAGATTGATGGATTGATTCATTCGCTCAGATTTTTCATTTTCGATTCAAGAAAGGAGTAAGTCTGTTCGACAAAACTCGATATTGGATGAGAAATT
>NW_019755800.1:0-263 GCF_002891405.2 Cryptotermes secundus | reverse complement strand
TCGTTGTATGTAGTGATTCATGGTTGACATCCCCTTCGCGAAGGTGTTTAGGAAGTGGGGGAAGTCAACAGTGGTTTCTGGCTGCCTTAGGTGGGTATGTATAGAGGTAGACCCTGACAGTGCCATGGTAATTCTGGCGGATTACATTTTGTCTTTATAACCTGATTGAGTGGGTCACTTAATGGTATGGAATGGAACTTCAAAGGTCGCACATATGAATGGTAATTGCAAATGGATTGAATAAGAAGTACCGGACAACTGAC
>NW_019755799.1:0-263 GCF_002891405.2 Cryptotermes secundus | reverse complement strand
TCCCAGGGGGTAAAGAGACTGGGGCGTGAAATTGTCCACTCCCATCTAGTGCCGAGGTCAATAAGGGCGCAACGAAACTTCCACTCTCCATACGTCTTCATTGCGTGATAATTAATTAAACAGAGGAACAATTTTACTTTTTAAGTAAAGATTTGTATCATTAATAGTACGTGAACACCGCGTTATGCAGCTTCTTGGAAGATGCCGTCTAAGTGTCTCGTATATGCGAGAGCATTGAAGCATAAAGAATTCCTATTGCGCAT
>NW_019755798.1:0-263 GCF_002891405.2 Cryptotermes secundus | reverse complement strand
TGTGAAGCTGACCACTCACCTCCACCTAGTACCGATGTCAAGAAAATATGGATCTATATATCTACTCCCCTATACACCTTCATGTTGTAGTGCTTAATTAGCTAAGCACAGGGACAACTTTAACTTTTCACCTTTTATTATTGATACTTAGATTCCAACTGTGGTTAAAACGTACGAAAGTAATGGACACTTATATGGGCGCACCTCGAGTACAGCTCGCTAAGTATTCATCATCATCATCATCATCGTCATCATCATCATCA
>NW_019755797.1:0-263 GCF_002891405.2 Cryptotermes secundus | reverse complement strand
ATCCCCAGGATTGGAGAACGTTTTTTTTCCGTGGTGTTCATGCAAAGGACTTACCTTGAAGGTGAACGGAGCTACAACTTCAGTTCACTTCAGTTCAATCCTGTTCAGTTCAGTTCACAAAAGAAGTCAACCACGGTCTGTTCGTTCTTCAAGAAGCGTTAAAAATTGACCTGTGAACACTTCGAGTGTGATTAGAAGAATTTATTCATGTGTAACATATGGAGTTTGTGATTCGGTGACACTCGTATAGTTCCGGTGTTTTA
>NW_019755796.1:0-263 GCF_002891405.2 Cryptotermes secundus | reverse complement strand
ACGAGTCTGTCTTTTGTATATGCTGCTGGCCCTTACCAGCTCAGTCCGAGAGTACCTTGGGACTCCTGACCACATTTTACTGTCTCAGATTTGAGACTTCCCTTTCCCTCGCCTCCTACGACTCACAGGGTCACGGTGGAGGAATTCGATCCCGCCTCCACACGGGTTTATCCCACAACTGATTTTGTCCTTTCCGTATAACATCTCAGAACGGACCGTGCAGAAAACGCCATTCCTCTATTGTTATGTGTATGTTGTGTACA
>NW_019755795.1:0-263 GCF_002891405.2 Cryptotermes secundus | reverse complement strand
GTCTCGTATCAGTTTAATAAATCCCTCGAGATTTGAGGACCTCATAGCAGTGAGTGTTAGGATTATGGTTTTCTGGGGCATTACGCCGTGTAGTTTGGGAAGAAGTTACCAAATTTAGGGAGGCCAAATGCCTCATCTTCAGATCCCTCTTTTACCCTGAGGATGGATGCGGTAGATTCCTCCTCAATCTTGGTACCCGTCCATCAAACAACATGGTGACATACACCAAAGTCAAAGACAGAGTTACTTTGCGACTGGCAGTT
>NW_019755794.1:0-263 GCF_002891405.2 Cryptotermes secundus | reverse complement strand
AGAAAATGTGATGGCCTCCATGACCTGTTACAGTGATAGCTTAACATTTTTTAACTTATGATGGAAACAGAACCAGCTTCTGAAATGGGTTGTTATACAATATGCATCAGTTTAATAACTCTCTTTTCATCACATACCTGTAGATTTCATTTTGTGATGTTCTTTTCGGGAATTTATAGAAGGCCTTATTTATCCTTTTTCCTCTTTTATGCATGTTATTGGCTGGCAGAAATTATAGATGAATAATTGTATTCGGACATGGG
>NW_019755793.1:0-263 GCF_002891405.2 Cryptotermes secundus | reverse complement strand
TGACCTAATCCTTCCAGCCGCATTATGGCCGTGGGGTTGACTCAGTCGGTAACAGAAATGAGTACCAGGAATCATCCTGGGGGGTAAAGGGCGTTCGGCGCGTAAGGCTGACAAACTCACCGGCATCTGAGCGCTGATTATCTATAAAATGTGGGAGCCTCGACGCCTCACAAGGCCTGATAAAGGGATAGCTTTATCTTATTTCTAACCATAATCGCAAACGGAAGAAGCGGAAGACTCCATTCACTCTTTTTCCTGTTGTT
>NW_019755792.1:0-263 GCF_002891405.2 Cryptotermes secundus | reverse complement strand
AATTGAGCAGTTATGTTAATGAAAATTTCCTGAAACATTTCCAGCTTGAAATCGACCCAACTGAAAGTTAAAAATTAAGTTTCTATCTCGTAGAATGTACATTGTCCACATCATGAAGGCCAATCGGTTGCTGCCATACAGGGAAATAATCCGTGCCATTAATTAAAACCACAAGGAACCTACAAATGCACTACGGGCAGAACACAGATTTCTTGAACTTCGTAACAATTTCAAGTCCTATTAGCCTCTGTCCTCACATAGTT
>NW_019755791.1:0-263 GCF_002891405.2 Cryptotermes secundus | reverse complement strand
TCATCTCTAGACTGTATGTTCAGATTGTACACTGCATTAGTTAGAGCTGAGCTTGAATATGCGTCCGTAGCCTGGAATTCGATTATGTCAACTGATGCCAACAAGCTGGAACGTATCCAGCAGAGGCTTGCGGCCCTTTGTTTTAAACGTTTCTATCCTCATGTGCATTACAGTTATTCTCTTGCTCTGGAGGGGTTAAAATTGCATACTTTACGTATGAAATTCTGCCCTTCTGTTCTGGAAACTGTTGGTCTCCGAGTTCC
>NW_019755790.1:0-263 GCF_002891405.2 Cryptotermes secundus | reverse complement strand
ATATGTGTTGCTAGCTTGCTAGCATTGCTTAGCTTACTTCCTCGTTTGGCGTTTCTAGCTTGCTAGATTTGTTTGCTAGTTGCTAGCCTTCCGTTTCTCGCTTGCTAACTTTGAGTTCCTAGCCAGCAATTTTTGCTTTCGTAGCTTGCTAACTTTGCGTTGCTTGCTTAAAGCTTTGAGTTGCTAGCTTGCTAGGTTTCCGTTGCTAACATGCAAGTTTCGCGTTGTTATCTTGCTAGTTTTGCGTTTCTAGGTTGCTAGCT
>NW_019755789.1:0-263 GCF_002891405.2 Cryptotermes secundus | reverse complement strand
GGAAGTTAGATATTCGTTTTTTCTTTGTCAATCCATTTCTTCATTTGTTTTTCTTTGTATTTGCTATTTCGAAACGCTTGCATCCCTGATTTTCTCTCCGGTCTTTGACTTGTAATCTTCTTTACGAGTCACGCCTACATGTACACAGAGAGAAAGAATCAGAAACAAGGGAGCGACGCCTCAGCTCCTGGTAGTGTGTACCGTAACTACGTATCAAGGGCCGCGCCATAGCTCAAGTAGTTAGTCGCTGGTTTCCCACCGCG
>NW_019755788.1:0-263 GCF_002891405.2 Cryptotermes secundus | reverse complement strand
ACGTAAACAAACAAATCCAGGTGCTCAAAGATTACATTCAGCACAGATATATGGACTGAAGTAGAACTAGTGATCGACTTGGCTGAAGCAGTCCCTCTTCTTAGAGGTGCCGGGTTCAAACCTTCGTTGGAATTCTGACTATCCTGGGCTCAATCTCGAAGCAAATGTTTCAGTTAAGCCTTAACTGTTTATTATCCAATCATTTAACACTAAAGTTACTAACAGTGTTGTTAAATAAGCTACAGATACAATAAACAAAATAA
>NW_019755787.1:0-262 GCF_002891405.2 Cryptotermes secundus | reverse complement strand
CGCGGTAGCGCAGTTGGTTGAGGCACTATGGTACAAGCCGGAAGGGCGAGGGTTCGATTCCCGACGAAGTCCTCAGATATTTCAAATGGCATAACTCTTCTAGTCGCACTATGGTCCTGGGGTCGACCCAGTCTCTAACAGAAACGAGTACCAGGAACTTTCTTGAGGGGTAAATGGGGCTGAGCGCGTAAGACATACAATCTTACCGTCATCTCTCAGCCTATTGTCTAGAAAATGTGGGAGCCTCGACGTCTCACAACTC
>NW_019755786.1:0-263 GCF_002891405.2 Cryptotermes secundus | reverse complement strand
CATACAGAACCGCAGGCAAAATTATAGTTTTGTATATTCTAACTTCTA
This sequence comes from Cryptotermes secundus, assembly GCF_002891405.2. Classification (NCBI taxonomy): domain Eukaryota; kingdom Metazoa; phylum Arthropoda; class Insecta; order Blattodea; family Kalotermitidae; genus Cryptotermes; species Cryptotermes secundus. The sequence continues at coordinate 215 of NW_019755786.1, read as the reverse complement.
TGCTTTTAGACAGCAGACGAGAAGACAAAAGGCTTTGTACTGAATAATCTTAATATTCTCTTCCGTGAAAACTTTTAAACACATATCGCCTTAAGGACTCTTGTAATTAAAACTGCTGATGTGGATTACGGTGTTCTGGGATGTGGCGCCGTGTAGTTCACTGAACAGGTACTGACGTTGCGGAGAACCCTGATTTCTTCATCTCCAAGCTTTTT
>NW_019755785.1:0-263 GCF_002891405.2 Cryptotermes secundus | reverse complement strand
TACGGGCTGTCACGCTGTGTAATATGGTTAGTAGGCAAAATATTTGGGGGGAACACCCGCTGCTTCCATTTTGTGGTAAACGGGGTGACACCGAGGTACCAGATTTCTGCTAACACTCCATGCCTCTCTATCACACTAGGTAATATCCTAGAACAGAGTAAGATTTTTCTTCATTTTCAATGTTATTTGTATGTGAAGTTTTATCAAGTAATTTATTTAATGCCGGTCACGGTAGCCGAGTGGTCTAAGGCATGAACTCTCTT
>NW_019755784.1:0-262 GCF_002891405.2 Cryptotermes secundus | reverse complement strand
GCCAATCAGTGGCCGCCGTGCCGAGTGGACCCAGTTCGACTCCACACCCCACTAAGCGAATTAAAGAAAAAGAGAGAGAACATATACTGAGGTTGTATCAGGAGACGGTGCTACGGAGGATATCTGGACCGAAAACAATGACAACTACATGATGAGGAGTTTCATAACTTGTACTGTTCACAAAATATAATTAGAATGATCAGTCGAAAAGTATTAGGTGGGCAGGGTATGTGACATGCACGGAGAAAGAAGAATGCATACA
>NW_019755783.1:0-263 GCF_002891405.2 Cryptotermes secundus | reverse complement strand
CCGACAAACGGCGGTCGCTCTGAGGGTGTAGTTCGCTTGCGGACTAAAACCACGGAGTTTTTTGTTTGCTTTATGGCAAGTGTACGCGATACTGAATTTCAGAAGTTGAGAGATGATAAATTCAAATGAAGGAAGGGAAATAGAAGTGCATTATGTTGCAGTACACAGAGTGTCCCAGAAGTCAGTTAACCTCAAATATTATCTTTTATTAACTGAAAATTTCGGATTTAAATTTGCCAGTGAATCTGTGTAAAGGTGTTACA
>NW_019755782.1:0-262 GCF_002891405.2 Cryptotermes secundus | reverse complement strand
GTTATTTGTAGATTGTTAAATAAACCAATTAACCGTCTCTATGGCCTATTCAGTAACGAAACACGTTACAATATATATAAAATTATGCAGTCCATGAGCAATTTATAGATACATGAGAACGCTCTACAGTTTCAGTTATAAAGCAATTTAAATGTAACTATTACTGCTAGAAATTAACTATACTAAGCCATCTCCTCTGTGACACAGAAGCCTCTAATGATGGCCCTATATGGCTCAAATATGTAAGGCATATTTTATCCAA
>NW_019755781.1:0-262 GCF_002891405.2 Cryptotermes secundus | reverse complement strand
GTTGGCTAATTGGTTATATGGCATAACATCTCAGAAGATAGGATCAATCAAATTTATATTTAGTCAGCCACTTTCTTACAGCTCTCCCGTGAGGATGACGAATAGAAGTATAGCTCAGTCGGTATAGCGACTGGCTACGGACTATACAGCCGGGGTTCGATTCTAAGCGGAGTCAAGAAAGTTTCTGTTCTTCATAGCGTTCAGGCCGGCTCTGGGACCTACCCAACCTCCTGTCCAACCGGTACCACGAGCTCTTTTCCTC
>NW_019755780.1:0-262 GCF_002891405.2 Cryptotermes secundus | reverse complement strand
GACCTTATATTTGTAGTCTTTGGTACAGAGGAATAAAATAAGGCAGTGTGGCGATAAAATTAATTAGCACATGTCCATAACATGATTCTGATACGTCAAAATCAAATTAAGGGAAGGTGGTGTTATAGTTTGCGTAAAAACATATAATTTTTTTAATGAAAAACTTTGTCGTCTGGGACATAAAGCCGTGTAGTCTGCTAAAAGTCAAGCGACGTTTCGGAGGAATATTTCGCCTCAATCTTCGGGGTAGGAGAACAAGCCA
>NW_019755779.1:0-262 GCF_002891405.2 Cryptotermes secundus | reverse complement strand
GAAATTCACAGATTGGAATAGGTTTCAAAGCCTCGCCTCTGAAATGATATCACGGAAAATCGAAATTAACTCGGGGGTAGAAGCCCACAAAGCTGCACGCCACTTTGCAGCCTCTATTGCTTCGGCATATACTCGTATGTTGCCCACAAGAAAAGTTACACTTTCGAACATAAACAACGATCTTCCTGGTCTAGGTCGCCTGTTGAAACATAAGCAGAGGTTACGAAAACTGTAGCAAGAAACCAGGATCCAGCGTGTAAAA
>NW_019755778.1:0-262 GCF_002891405.2 Cryptotermes secundus | reverse complement strand
AACAGGGAAATGCAAAAACAAATGGTCATGGGATATTCAAGGTATTACATTACAATTACATAGTGGCACTGAGGAGGAATTAATTCATTCCTCTGATCTGCATTCTAATCAACTGAAATGTCCTTGCAATATGCAAATCGTGATTATCTGAAGTGAGATAACACAACATCACGTGCTGTAACCGCAGCATCTAAATTCTTCCCCCCTTTTTTTGTTTCAGTAGCTCACAGAATTAATAACAAGAATTTATGAAGAAACAAAG
>NW_019755777.1:0-262 GCF_002891405.2 Cryptotermes secundus | reverse complement strand
GATAAAATCTACTATTGGCTGAGGTAGGCAAGTGTTAATTCTACGATATGTAGTCCTAGATTATCCTTTTTAGAGCTATTTATTTATATATATAGGTTAACAAAAGCTTCATAACTTGTACTGTTTGCCAAGCATAATTAGAATGATCAAGTGAAGGAAGGCGAGATGGGCAGGGCTTGTAGCACGAATGGGGGAGAGGAATATAGGTGGGAAAGCCAGAAGGAAAGAGACCACAAAGAATACGAAGACGTTGATGTGTGGG
>NW_019755776.1:0-262 GCF_002891405.2 Cryptotermes secundus | reverse complement strand
GCGAAGAATTTTCTATTCTCCACTTCCTCCAAACCGATTCTGGGGCCCACCCAACCTCCTATTAAAAGGGTACCGGGGGCACTCTCCCCGGGGGTAAAGCGGCCGGGGCGTGAAATTGAACACTCACCTCCAACTAATCCCGAGGTCAAGAAAAAATGAATCTATACATCCATTCCCCCATATGTCTTCATGGTGTAGTTCTTAAATAGTTAAGTACAGGGACAATTTTAGCTTTTAACTTTATGTGGTATCACTATTGTAA
>NW_019755775.1:0-262 GCF_002891405.2 Cryptotermes secundus | reverse complement strand
AGATTAAAAAAAAATCACCTCGTCAGGACCCGAACCCGCGACCTTTCGTCTTGTAGCATAATGCCTCAACCAACTACGCTACCGAGTGCCGCAGTTATCCAAATTAAATTAGTTAATTGCCAAGTTTGAAAATATTTTAACATACAGTGTGAGGAATCAGAACAAAAAAAGTGTTAGCCCCTGGAATTACTATAACAGAAAAACTAAAAATGAGTGCTTCCTCATTTCACGAGGTAAAATTCGGTGAGCCATTGGCCATTGA
>NW_019755774.1:0-262 GCF_002891405.2 Cryptotermes secundus | reverse complement strand
GCGGTAAATATGCATTCGCAACAATAGAGGAAACAATATTCTTATGGGAAACAGACCCATTTTCCGAAATTTTGTACTCCTTTAGAAGACCCGACGATGCACACAGTCCGAAGTCCGAGTAATGCCGAGTGCTACACGCCATCGTCAGAACCTTTCCAAATCTACCGCTTCTGATATTCCTTTACGATCGATAGATCACAGTCAACGAAACTGCGTATTCTCTTGTTACTCAGTTTATCAAAGGCCTGCTGTATCTTTTTTT
>NW_019755773.1:0-262 GCF_002891405.2 Cryptotermes secundus | reverse complement strand
CTACCATCTTGATATTTCCATCCTCGATGTTTGGGTCGACCATGATTCCATCGGTTCCTGCTGCTACCACCTGCAAAGTTAAGAAAAATTCAACTCAAGACATTTGTATGATGCCAAGACATCTTTTTTTAACATCTGAGTACCACTGAAAACAAATTCAAAGTAGAAAGTAACACCATGGTGCTTATCCTTCTTGAAAAACTGACAGTTGCTCAGTTGATCAAGAAATTCCCAGCCTCTTATGGAACCCAAAGGTTCGTAA
>NW_019755772.1:0-262 GCF_002891405.2 Cryptotermes secundus | reverse complement strand
TAAATATATGTATATATTCCTTTTCATTCACTCTAAAGCCCCTTGGGCCCTCGCCTCTGAGTTCTTGAGTTTCATTATCATTTCACAGACAGGAGGATTCCTTGGGCGAGTGATTAACTCGTCGCAAGGCCCTTACCTAAACACAGGACAACACAAAACACAGAATAAACACATACATATATCTATCATCCATGCCTTGTGTGTGATTCGAACCCAGGATCCCGGCTTCCGAGTGAGCGAAGACAGTTCATGTCTTAGACCG
>NW_019755771.1:0-262 GCF_002891405.2 Cryptotermes secundus | reverse complement strand
TGCGATCCCATATGGGGTCATTCGTACCGCTGACTTATTTTTTGTGACCCCATATGGGGTCTTTAGTAGTTTAAAGGTTAAATATGAAGACATCCATGCAAGTAACCAAATAGAATAATCCTATTAACAATATACAAATCAACTACAGTAGTGTACTGGCACATTAAACCTAGTTTTCATCTCTTAAGTATTATTATTACCTCAGTTACTGTGCACATTAATGTAAATTACAACAGATGGAATAATATTATGATTCTAATAG
>NW_019755770.1:0-262 GCF_002891405.2 Cryptotermes secundus | reverse complement strand
TGGGGTAAGGCTGAGTCCACTTGGTACGTCAGCCACTAATTGGCCGATTGTACCAGCACCGGATGATAGATGATTATGAATGTGGAGGAGTCGGTGGAATGAGAATTGACAGGGGAAACTGAAGTACCCGGAAAAAATCTGCCCCAGTGCCACTCTGTCCACCTCAAATCCCACATGATCTGACCTAGGCTCGAACCCGAGCAGCCGCGGTGGGAAGCCGGTGACTAACCGCCTGAGTGTGTACACACTACCGCCCGCAGTC
>NW_019755769.1:0-262 GCF_002891405.2 Cryptotermes secundus | reverse complement strand
GAAAGCTCCCGGTACCCATTGGGTAGGAGGTTTGGTGGTCCCAGAGCCAGTCTTAGAGTAGAGAAAAAATTGGCTCCTGTCGGGAATCGAACCCCGGCCTTCAAGCTCGTCGCTATAACGACTGAGTTATCCTGGCTTTTAAAGGAGAGTATAAATCGCTATTAACTGACTAGAGCAGGCTAACAAAATGGTCTGCTTGTTCCAGGCTCATATTCCTTTAACTTTAGATGCCCCATCAACTACTTCGTTTGCTGGTAGTGCA
>NW_019755768.1:0-262 GCF_002891405.2 Cryptotermes secundus | reverse complement strand
CTTAATTAAAACCCACTATGATTTAATCGTTAAGTCAAACGTCCACTGTTACGTAGCAGCTGAATTAATGCTCGGCACGCAAACAATTCTTACAAGTGTTGCAAATTGGCATGTAGTAGGCGTGTCGTGATGTGCCTTCACAATCGTAATTAGGTAAACCGAAGTACGGGCCGGAAGGGATTTACTGACTCATTCTGACTTTATTAATTGCCTTAGAGTGCAGGAAACTTCATAACTTGCACTCTTCACCAAATGTAATTAG
>NW_019755767.1:0-262 GCF_002891405.2 Cryptotermes secundus | reverse complement strand
ATGTAGAACTCCAGGACTTCTTGCTTAGGATATTTTATTTTTGCGAAAATTTCACATTTTGAAGGCAGTATCTGTACTGAACATTTACAATTAATGCAAGTGTCTATCCAAGTTTTGAAGTTCCGAAAAATAAGAGGCTGAAAGTAGTGCCCAATAAGGGAAACCGGTGTCTGGGGTATCTCAAATTTAAAGTTATATTACTTGAGAAACAGAGGGGATTCATTAATAGGTTTTCTTTCCTTGGCACTACAGCCCCAGTGGG
>NW_019755766.1:0-262 GCF_002891405.2 Cryptotermes secundus | reverse complement strand
CAAGCGGCGGTCGCTCGGTCGGTATACTTTGCTTGCGGACTAAAACCATGGAGTTACTTAGTTATTATGAAGCGTTTCTTGCTTTCCCTCTTTAGTCCTTGAAATTATAGGGACGTTGTTTTAATTTTCTTCTGAAAACTCTAATTCTCCGTTATTTATTGGTCTTAAGAATTTTTATGTCGTGTTTGGTCTCGCCGATCACAGTGGCCGCACGGTGTAAGGCTTGAAGCGTCTTGGCTCGCTCGAGCGCTGGGATCATGGG
>NW_019755765.1:0-262 GCF_002891405.2 Cryptotermes secundus | reverse complement strand
CACGTCCTACCAAGTGGGGAAGTCACTTTCCACTGACTGAAAAATGAAATTAATTAATTATTTGTTTTAAAGTGTAACAGGGGCATGTGTTAGTGTAGTTGATTGAGAAACTACTCTACAAGCTGGAAGATCGCGGTTTCGAATCCCGATGGGGTTATTCCATTTTTCAACTGACCTAATCATTCCAGCAGCACTATGGCCCTGGGGTCGACTCATTCTCTGACAGAAATGAGTACCAGGAATCTTCCTGGGGGTAAAGGGT
>NW_019755764.1:0-262 GCF_002891405.2 Cryptotermes secundus | reverse complement strand
GTGAAAACCCCACCCACAACACGGCAGAACCAAACCAAAACCAATATACCCCAAACAAAAAACATGGGGTTATCTTTGAAGCAGTGGAGGGCCTCTCCATTGAACAGTACTTAAGAGAAATAGCAGATAAAATTGGGGGAAGCAATATTAAGTATGCATCCAGATTGGGTGGGGGAAGAATTTGTATATATCTCGCTGCAGAAACGTATGTAAAACAGATATGTACCCCTGGGGGAATAAACATTGGAGACAACTTTATCCA
>NW_019755763.1:0-262 GCF_002891405.2 Cryptotermes secundus | reverse complement strand
GCTTTGCATGGCTAGCTTGCTAGATTTGATTTGCTATCTTGCGAGCATTGCGTTTCTAGCTTGCTAGCTTGTTAGATATGCGTTGTTAGGTTGCTAACTTTCCGTTGCTAGCTTGCCAGCTTTGCGTTGCTAGCTTACCTGCTTTGCATTTCTAGATAGCCAGCTTTGCCTTGTTAGCGTTCCAGCTATGCGTTGCTAGCTGGTCAGCTTTACGTTGCTAGCTTACCAGGTTTGCCTTTCTAGCTTGCCAGCTTTGCGTTGC
>NW_019755762.1:0-262 GCF_002891405.2 Cryptotermes secundus | reverse complement strand
GTCATAGTTCTTGTAAAGGCGCAAAAGTTATGTACAGGTAGATATATTTTTTTTTGAGGGGGGGGGGTAAATTTGGAATAATTGTATCCAGACTTTAAGATATAGAAACACAAATGATGAAACGTAGCAGGAAGCTTGGGTTTGCAAAGAAGTGTAACAGGCATTAGCTTAGTAATCAGACAGCCACAGCGTAATAACGCTGACATTGAGGAAGAAGCTATATGGAGTAGGTCATAAACACTATGGCATGAGGAGAACGCTG
>NW_019755761.1:0-262 GCF_002891405.2 Cryptotermes secundus | reverse complement strand
TGGCATAGTGCCTCAACCAATTGCCTACCATGTGCCCCAGGATTTGGTGGTACCGAAGGGCAATTTAGTTAACTAAAAGAAATTGTGTTTCACATACGAATTTCAGTAATACTGACGATGCTTATTACCATTGTGCACAGTGTGTGCATATGTCATTTCGATATCACTGTTGAAGTCCTGGATCTAACGAAATGCTTTTCTGTTAAGCAGTGATTTCTGAAAGATTACCGACAGTAGATGACTTATAGAAGACTAGTGATAA
>NW_019755760.1:0-262 GCF_002891405.2 Cryptotermes secundus | reverse complement strand
TTTTTTCAATGGCTCTTCCAGGCCATTCAGCGCCCCGGTCTCTTAGTCGGCTCCTCTGATGAGTGATCAGCTCATTGTAAAGCCTTCACCTAAACGCAGGACAATTAAAAGCACATAATGAAGACATTTCATGCCTCAGACCGCTCGGCCACTATCCAGTGGAGGTACTGGGGGCTCTTTCCCTGGGTAAAGCGGCCGGGGCGTGAAGCTTGTCAAGAAAATGTGGTTCTATACATGCATTCCCCCATACGCCTTCAAACGG
>NW_019755759.1:0-262 GCF_002891405.2 Cryptotermes secundus | reverse complement strand
GCGGTCCTCACTGAAGTCACCAGGTCGAAGGGCTCCATTACGGTTTCCCATGAATCTGTTGTCTCGGAATCTTGTGTTAATTCGGGGAAACGCTTGTTCGTTTCAGCGAAAATTGTTTTAACCATTAATCGAGTAGCAATGGATTATATTCGTTTCAGCTACCATTCCGGTTTCTAGGCAATGTTCACTAAACCGTTGCCTAGCAAATGATCATACTTGGCACAATACATTGTGTGTGCATGTGTGTGTGTGTGTGTGTGTG
>NW_019755758.1:0-262 GCF_002891405.2 Cryptotermes secundus | reverse complement strand
CTAACACGAGATACGTCTCGCGCGCCTATACGTAACGGTCCTTTTTCGAGCTTTAATTCCCGAAGTGTGCATATCCACATGATGGGAATAAAAGGAGTTATTCCTCATCCGTTGCCTTCTCTTTATGTTGAATTAGGTTTTGGCCTGTTACCGGCTTTGCTAGATTCCGGTGCAGTTCGTAGCCTGATGTCTGGTTCTACTTATGAAAGGCTTAAAGAAGCCGTCCCGTTTGTTCAGGTAACTTCTGTTAAAGTAAATTGTG
>NW_019755757.1:0-262 GCF_002891405.2 Cryptotermes secundus | reverse complement strand
GCTATCAGTTAAACTACAGTATAAATCACATTGTTCTTAATCATATAGAGCAGTGACAAAACGCGGGCTCTCAACTCAGTCTCTAACCGCGGGCTCTCGACACAGTCTCTCAAATCAGTCTCTTGAGTAGTCTCTCAAGTTTTTCTCAAGCCATTTCTCTCTGGTTAGAAGTTAACACTTATCGAACTCTGTACTGTCGGAATAAGAGCAGCCCAGGAGGTGTTGTGTAATAGATAGTTAATAAATTCAGTGTTTACTCTTA
>NW_019755756.1:0-262 GCF_002891405.2 Cryptotermes secundus | reverse complement strand
TTACATTGAAACCGACACTGATGATTCCCAATAATTTCATGTATATATGGACTCAAACTTGAGAGAAGAATACTGGATAATATTCAGTGTGAAGTTGATAGCAGTGATATCCGTTGGTAATTATTGCAGTCAGTTTATCGCGCTTCTAGTAAATTGCTACAGTAATAGGCCCCTGCCACTGCCGAGACAATTCTTCCGAATTAATAAGTTTATGGATTTCAGGGAGTAACGAATCAGTTTGTAATAGAAATTGCAACCAAAA
>NW_019755755.1:0-262 GCF_002891405.2 Cryptotermes secundus | reverse complement strand
TATGTGATCTCCATTCTCTCTGTGTGGCTGTGTGGTTGTGTGGCTGTGCTTGATAAACATGTTTCCGCGGCAATGAAAACATGTAACAATAGAAGAATTGCTGGGCGCGTATGTCTATGGGCTCCTATGTGTCTCCTTGTCGTTTCTACATAACAGCTCGAAGAGAAGTCCCCTCGGCTACGATGTATTTTGGAGACATCATTTTCTTTGCGGTCCGTGTGGCATCAAAGGAAAGTAGGCTATTAGATCTTCCCAGAATTTG
>NW_019755754.1:0-262 GCF_002891405.2 Cryptotermes secundus | reverse complement strand
CAAGTAGGCCATGACCTAGGGTCCCGTGGTTTATGGGGCCCCGCGTCAGGCGAGCACGCAACTTGTCTAGCATAAGCGGGTGGAGACCCCTTAAGGCTTTTAGCTGTAACAGAAACAATGTGTTTACACTCCCTGTCTTCACTGGTAAAGTTGTCCTTGTGCTTAACTAATTAAGCTCTAAGCCATGAAGGCGTATGGTGGAGTGGATGAATACATCCACATTTTCATGATCTCGGCACTAGTTGGAGGTAAGTGGTCAGCT
>NW_019755753.1:0-262 GCF_002891405.2 Cryptotermes secundus | reverse complement strand
TGGAATTATTGAATGCTTACAGATTGTAAGTACAAGTAACTATAGTGCCATTGCTGATTCTCACTCCCAGCAGTCTTTTTGATCTACTGTGTGTGTCTTTGCCGCTCGTTGACTGGTAACGGCTTCCAATGTCGTAGCATCCTCAGCTTCTATGGTCATGTCCTTACCAGCTGGCTACTGTCTCACAATTAACTCCTACTCTTATAACTGCCATCTGAAGACTCAGCTTGACTCAGTCAGTTGAGTGATATGGCCTTGGAGC
>NW_019755752.1:0-262 GCF_002891405.2 Cryptotermes secundus | reverse complement strand
CTGCCGACTGTGTAAAAGACCAAGAAACTGAAAAAGAGGCAAAGGCCCAAAGAAGGGCTGTAGAACATAGATAGATCGAAAGATAAAACATTAGAACTTGTTTTGTTCTTTATTGAATTTACAAAATTATTCGAAATGAAATCTTCCATGTTCAATGCACAACCCAGAAACACCATGTTACCGTTCTACCAGATATAAAGTAATTGGCATAAATCAATTTGGCATCAGTATTTTCAAAGAGGGTGTTTTAGGTTAACTGGCT
>NW_019755751.1:0-262 GCF_002891405.2 Cryptotermes secundus | reverse complement strand
GGGAGTACACAAGATTCAGCTGCATGGACATTTGGTTCTAGGTTAGAACATATTGTAATGTACATTACTTGTAAGCAGACTTATTGTAATAATTTTTACATGCCTTTACAAATCAATGTAAATCTTAAAATTACTTTTAAGATATAACATTTATGTGACATGGGAATAGTAGTTTCCTTACGTATTGATATTATCCTTCTGAAGATGGTCGTTTTGACTGAAACATGTATAGGATGAAAAATTAAAAAAAAAAAACAGCTCT
>NW_019755750.1:0-262 GCF_002891405.2 Cryptotermes secundus | reverse complement strand
TTTTGGAAGCGTGACGCCGTCCATTCTGTTAGAACGGGCTCATGTCGTCTTTTTGTAGTTGCCTCTTGTTCCATTTACCGAAAACGTCCAAATATTTAGTTTGTGCTACATAGGGTAAAGTGGGAAAACAACGCCATTTGTCCAGTTAATCAGTCACAGCTTTCGAACTTCACGCCAGAAATGACTAAATCTTAATTTCTGAAGAAGCTACAACCTTTACAATTCCAGAGATGTACAGTCTTTTTTTTTATATCTTCAATCT
>NW_019755749.1:0-262 GCF_002891405.2 Cryptotermes secundus | reverse complement strand
CGGGCTCAAATCCTCACAGGCTGGCGTCCATCTCACAACAAAACTCGGCGTTTCTACGCAACGGCTTACAACAGTGGTAGTTCCTCCTCCTCCCAAGCCTCAACCTGTAGGCAACTTCCTCTGCACGGACCCATACATAACACTGCTTCCCACAATTCTCAACTGTTGGGTTCTCAACTATTCTCAACTGCAGCGTTTATTGTGCCGTAACCTTGTAACGGACGTCTCTTCCGATTAAACTATTCCGGCTTTCAGCAGACAT
>NW_019755748.1:0-262 GCF_002891405.2 Cryptotermes secundus | reverse complement strand
CTCCGTTACAGTGAAATTTCTACTTAATGAATCCCTGGAGGAAAGGCTTCCTGACAATAAATCAAGGTTTTCACTAAATGGGGTCATTCAAAATTAGATAAAAAAATTCTAGGGTATAACATCCTGAAGTGTAGTGAAAGTCAAACAACATTTTGAAGGAACATATTGCCTCTATCTTCATGGTCGAAGCGAATGCCTTGCAACAAATCAGCACAAAGCAGACGATAAGCAGATCTCCGCTTGCTTCCTGCTTCATGTCAAT
>NW_019755747.1:0-262 GCF_002891405.2 Cryptotermes secundus | reverse complement strand
TTTATATGCTATGCAAACTGTCCAGCTTTCTTGGCAGTAGTGCCAGTAATTTTAGAATTTGCTGTTTAGAAGTTGCAAATTTTTGCTTCACTTCATCCATTACAGTATCACATTACTGGATAGCAGCCTAACGCAGTGACCGAGAAATTTAGATCTGCAACATCCATCCTGCAGGATGTCTAACAGGATTGTATTTTCTTCATATATTTTGTTCACTTTAATTTCTATTTCTGTGTACAATATATACAAGGTCTCTGTAAAT
>NW_019755746.1:0-262 GCF_002891405.2 Cryptotermes secundus | reverse complement strand
AATTTCATCAGTGTCAGTGATGATTCGTATCGTTTCTTTGAACTTGACGGACGCATCCACACATCTCCGTCACAGTGCCGTGCTGTAGGTGTCAGTATCAGTGCAGTATCCGTTCCGTTAAATTGTGTATCGTCGCCAACGATATTTTTCCTATATCACGGACGCGTTGTGGTGTGGAGTTTGTGAAGAAAAAAGAATGACGAACAACTTATTGAATTGGTTCGCAGTTATCCTGTTCTTTATGATTTATCGCAGCCAAAGT
>NW_019755745.1:0-262 GCF_002891405.2 Cryptotermes secundus | reverse complement strand
AATGAATACCTGAAATCTATGAGCCGATTATCTAGAGAAAATGTAGGGGCCCCGACGTCTCACAACTCTATGGGCCTTCACGGCCTTTCGCAAGAATATCTTTACCTTATCTTACCTTACCTTTACGCATATAAAGAAATCAGTTTATATTGAATTTAGCTAATTTTGGGTTACTTTTCACCTGATAATGACCGCATGTGGTCGAAACATGTTTAAAAAAATTGTATTAACTTATTTTATGCTCGTGAGAATATGTTAACCT
>NW_019755744.1:0-262 GCF_002891405.2 Cryptotermes secundus | reverse complement strand
ATATCAACTGGTTATCTGTCGTGCCACCAAAGGAGCCCAAATTAACAATTATTGAGAAAGTTATATACTCAGGAAGAAGTTTGATACTTTCCCTTTGTAATGATGTAACCCATGAACGTGTCTAATAAATGCTTTCTGAGATATAATTAGTTCATTTCGGATATCCTTCATTCGGACACACCTGTTAGTAAATTATAACACTCCATAAGATTTGAGAGTGTGTGACGTGGTACATTAGTACAAATATGTTTTCGGACATTAT
>NW_019755743.1:0-262 GCF_002891405.2 Cryptotermes secundus | reverse complement strand
GCAGTGCGCCATGTTAACGTAACGTAACAACATACCATAAGCTACATTAACATAATAACCTAAATTGAAACTTAACTGAACTTATCCGATACAAACATTCATTAAAGTCAACGCAGTATTGAACAGCAGAACGTATGCCTAAACAACAGACCCGGATAAGCAGAACAATTCAGAAGCGCATGCTTGCTAGGGTACGGAGTGTTGAACTGTAAAAACAACAATATTTTAACAGGCAACAGTAAAGGTGAAGTGAACCCTTTAT
>NW_019755742.1:0-262 GCF_002891405.2 Cryptotermes secundus | reverse complement strand
CTGTGATCAGAATAGTGAGGATCTTCGATAACATGTACTGAAACGATTTAGGCCACAGTAAGTAGGAAGTACACAGGAGGATGAAGGAATTTGTGTAAAGGAGGGCTTCATAAATTTTACTGTTTACCAATTGCTGTCATGGTTATCAATTAAGGGAGGAGAAATGGAAAGCTTGAGAGGAAGGGAACACCATTAAAAAGTCAAGCATACAAATGAAGAAATAAGAACCTTAACAATGCAATATTAATCACGATCTGTTTAT
>NW_019755741.1:0-261 GCF_002891405.2 Cryptotermes secundus | reverse complement strand
GCGTTCTAGCTTGCTTGCTTTGCGTTGCTAGCTTGCTATTATTGCTGACAAGCTAGAAACGGCAACCTGGCAATCTAGAAACGAAAAACTGGTAAGCTGGCAAAGCAAAGCTAGCAAGCTAGCAACGCATGCTAACAATTTAGAACGGAAAGCTAGCATGGTAGCAACGCAAATTTAGCAAGCTAGAAACGCATATCTCGCAAGCTAGCAGCGGAGAGCTAGCAAGCTAGAAACGCAAGGCTGGCAAGCTATCATCGCAAA
>NW_019755740.1:0-262 GCF_002891405.2 Cryptotermes secundus | reverse complement strand
CTCACCGTTAAGAAAGAAAATATTTACTTTCTAGTCTTGAAGAGAATCCATGAAGATTAATGTTGTGTTTTGGTTGATTAAATCAGGAAGGAAAGCATACCAGAATCATATAACATTCAAATCTGTGTCTTTCCAGGCTGTTATGCCAGAAACCAGCTTTCAAAGGGCTGGACGACCGAGGAGTCGGGGTTCGACTCCCGGTACTAATTTCATAACATCCAGAAGCTGGGGCCCACCTATCCTCCTATACAAAGGGTACAGT
>NW_019755739.1:0-262 GCF_002891405.2 Cryptotermes secundus | reverse complement strand
TGTGTGTGTGTGTGTGTATGTGTGTATATGTATGTATGGATATTTGCCTGTCTAGTTCCGAGCCATAGGATGTGTGTTATTCATATTCCGTATTTAAGAGTTAATTCGTCACAGACCAATGTCCGATAAATATAAACAGTCCAAGTACAAAAAATAGGGACCTTTCAGATGGTCTTCAAAACGCAAAAATAGCCACTTACTAATCGGTGAATGCTATCTCTCGAAATGCTATCTTCAGGACAATAACTGTACACGCATTACG
>NW_019755738.1:0-262 GCF_002891405.2 Cryptotermes secundus | reverse complement strand
CTAGAAAATGCGGGAGCCTCGACGTCTCACAACCCTGTGGGTCTCCACGGCCTGTGCTTAATAGGTGTTCCACATGTTTGCTAACGCGTAAGAAAGCGACAAATCTCCGATATAGCAGTTTAGAATTTATTACTAATGAGTTCCGATTATATGCATAACGTGCTTATCAGTTACATTGTACGACTGCACTTAAGTATGAATTCTCATATAAATTTAAGTTTCATGGGTTATATGTTAGCGTCCTGTTACACTGATTCATGTC
>NW_019755737.1:0-261 GCF_002891405.2 Cryptotermes secundus | reverse complement strand
ACGGTGGGAAGCCAGCGACTAACCGCTTGAGCTATGGCGCGTTCATGCCCACAGTTAGATTCATTGTTTATGTACATACTTTGTGATGCTTTGGAGATTCTGTGGAACAAAGATTTCATTCTACAGGCATATCAGAACTGTGAACGTTCTTTATTTCTTACCTTAGCGATATATACGTGTATATATAGTTGCTTCTTCGTGGTTTTGCTATATTTGGAAACTTCGACGATTTTAGTGGATATGATGGCCTTTTATTTTTTT
>NW_019755736.1:0-262 GCF_002891405.2 Cryptotermes secundus | reverse complement strand
CTTTTGGGGATATTTTGCGACGCTATAATTGTCTTGACTGCCGGTCACCGTGGCCGCGCGGTCTAAGGCATGAACTGTCTTCGCTCTCTAGAACGCTGGGATGGTGGGTTCGAATTCCACTCAAAGAATAAATGTTTGTGTGCGTTTATTCTGTGATTGTGTTGTTCTGTATGTACGTAGCGGCCTTGAGACTGGCTGATCCCCTGTCGAAGGAGTTCTACCGTCTGTGTAAAAAAGATTACGAAACTGAAGAACAGGCCAG
>NW_019755735.1:0-262 GCF_002891405.2 Cryptotermes secundus | reverse complement strand
TGATATAGTTCGTTTGCGGACTAAATGCTACAGAGTTTGATGCAGGAAGCCACAGGTTTGGTTCTGAAGGAGGAGAACGATTTATCTGGCCGAATTGTCTCTCTGTCCCCAGCCCCTTTAAGTGAATCATTAGCCACTGCTTGAAATATACCACAGCCGCTTCCCTACACATCCTCTCCACTCCATCTCTCACAATCATGCTACCATTCGACACTGCAGAATCACTGAGTTGATAAATAGTCGTCATGTAAACCAAGAAGCA
>NW_019755734.1:0-262 GCF_002891405.2 Cryptotermes secundus | reverse complement strand
TGTCCTCGATTTTCTCACTGTTTTATTCAGTACGTCCAGACGAATTCTGGGATAGTACCACGATTTGGTTAGACCACTTCCTTACGAACCCTTTCTAATTCATCTATATTCTTACCGTTGGACGCTATATAGTTTATGTGTTGACATCCTCGTAAAATAAGCCCAAACAAAAAGTGTCTTTTGAACTTTATTGAAGTCTGAGTAAAGTGACATTTTTATAGAAACATTTTGTGTCTCCATCATGTTTCCTTCCCCTTTGCTG
>NW_019755733.1:0-262 GCF_002891405.2 Cryptotermes secundus | reverse complement strand
GGCCTATACACGCACACGGCCTATACATGCGTAAATACGGTATATCCCGGATGACGTTGAGGACCATAAGAAATTAGTCTTTCACCCTGAACGTGTAAGTAGCATATTCGTCAGAAACATCTGCCAGGCTACACGGATTCGCCCACCAAGTTAGCTCATTCGGCAATGCTTCTGACTTGGGAGATACAGGGTTCGAATATCCCTCAGGACATCCACTACTTTGATTGAAGATTTTTATGGGTTTCCTCAGACTCTCAAGGCG
>NW_019755732.1:0-262 GCF_002891405.2 Cryptotermes secundus | reverse complement strand
CTCCTCTTCCATCTTCCTGAAGAATTTCCTCAATTGTGTCATACATTTTTCCCAGTTCATCATCTTCATACCCTGATGTCGGCATGTACACTTGCATAAACAGTATATCTACCGGTTCCGCCTTTTGTTAGGAATTTGAAATTTTAGATGTTTAAAAATCAAGAAATGTTCGGTGATTATGAACTAAATTCAGAAGTATTGTAAGCAGAAAATTTAAGCAATTACGTAGTTTTATAAAATGTAAAAATAATGACAATTTTCA
>NW_019755731.1:0-262 GCF_002891405.2 Cryptotermes secundus | reverse complement strand
AGGCAGGCAGGCAGGCAAGAACACATTGGCAGGAAGGCAGCCAGAAGAGGGAGGCAGGCTTGCAGACATGTAGAAAAGGAGGCGAAGAATCAAAAGTGAGGATGGAGGTAGATAGAAGGAGGCAGCGACTCAAAATCAGGTAGGGAGGCAGGCAGGCAACAGAACCTCGGAGGCGAACAGTTGCTGCAGGCAAGTAGTAACATGAAATACACCATGATGGCAAATAGGTGTTGGCCCAAAGAATGAAATGCATACATGCATT
>NW_019755730.1:0-262 GCF_002891405.2 Cryptotermes secundus | reverse complement strand
GGCCTTCACAGCCTGTTACAGGGATAGCTTTACTTACTTTTTACTTACTTTACTAGGCAGCTGATGAGATTTCAACAATGATATGGGATTACAGACACTTCCCAGTAGAAGGAATGGTAAGAAGTCAATGGTTCTACTTCCAGCACATATTGGCCACAATTCCAGACTTCTATCAATGAAGACAACTGTCGACATATGCAGCACCGATGCTACTAGGCTATAATGGAAACTGTATACAGTAAGCCCTTGTTATACTGGACTG
>NW_019755729.1:0-262 GCF_002891405.2 Cryptotermes secundus | reverse complement strand
CAGATACGATATTGTATTTTATTAGCATTTAGGGCCAGTCATTCTATACATTTCATCTGATAATGAATTATATAAAAAACTTAATTTCCTAATAAAGTAATTAATATTAATAAACAAACCAAGAGATAATGGTACTGTATTTTTTAACAATGTTATTAATCTTTTGAGAGGTAGTTTTTCCCAAAGGAATAAGCATATAATTTGTGTCACTATGATTATTGATAGTAAACATGAGAAATGCTTCATTTTTTAATGAATCTCA
>NW_019755728.1:0-262 GCF_002891405.2 Cryptotermes secundus | reverse complement strand
TGGAACTCGAAGCGTAACACTGATTACCACGAACGCCCAATTTTTTAAGGGCTGTTTACATAACATTTTATACCTACATTGCCTCGGAGTCGTCCATCGTTACGGGCAATGCCAACACCACACTGCAACACAAACGTCTGCAGAACTGTTGCAGTTTGTGAACATATTAACTAATTAACTATACTGAGGTGAGCCCTTCTTGCTAAGCCGCCCGTTCTGCAGCTACTCAAGAATTTCCCAACATTTTATGTAACCTGAAGGT
>NW_019755727.1:0-261 GCF_002891405.2 Cryptotermes secundus | reverse complement strand
TTTTTTTTTGTTTCGTATAAATTTTTATAATGTCTGACGTGCATAAGAATCCAAAAGGCCCCGTCCATTTTGTTCGCTCTTTTGACAAAAAATGCGTAATGCAAAAATTGAAAGTACGTCACAACACTCAGCTAGCATCAATGAATGTGGCAATACAAACTAAAAAATGCACTTCCGCATTGTAATTAGATTTAGAAGAGTCGTGTACTGATCTTCTTTTTACTTTTTTTTCCCCTTGGCACTACAGCCCCAGTGGGCCTA
>NW_019755726.1:0-262 GCF_002891405.2 Cryptotermes secundus | reverse complement strand
GAGGGATCGATTTATTTGACGTAACTATTACAACATTCGGTTATATCATTTCACATACTCAGTACCTTCCGGATAACAATCCCTTTCTGTGTAGCTCTGCTTCGTTCTCCAAAGCACGTTGATTCACTAGCGAGTCACTCTCTTCCGCCGTCTGTCGTATTCTGGTCCCTCCTGGTCCCACGACCAAAACGCAGGAACTGTAAGAGACTCACTCCAGATATCACAGCACTACAGCACACATAAAGTCTTCAAATCACACGTT
>NW_019755725.1:0-262 GCF_002891405.2 Cryptotermes secundus | reverse complement strand
CGGCTGGAAGGGTTAGGTCAATTGAGAAATCCAATGACCTCATCAGGAATCAAAGCTACGACCTTCATACCTGTAGCACAGTTCCTCAACCAACTATGCTACCATGTGCTCCTCTGAAACATGCAGTGATATAAAATAAAACATGTTAATACTAGACAGTTGTATTGATGATCTTGAATAGAAATGTTATTAGTAAAACACAACAAAAAAAAACTGTTCATAAACCATCAGCCTCTGGAGAGTCAATGTTTCAATACTGAGA
>NW_019755724.1:0-261 GCF_002891405.2 Cryptotermes secundus | reverse complement strand
TCTCCAACCTCCTGTCACTTCATCTCTCTTCGGTCCAAATATTACAGAGTATACATTAGAGCTTCCAAATTAAAAAAAAAAATCAGCGGCTTTCGTAGAGTAGGAAGGGGTCTCCTTTCAGGCTTGCGCACGTCCTATAAATATAGAAACCACCTCCAGAAGCTAAGAACAAGAATAAAAATATAATACATCAGGTGAGAAATTTCATTATTCTAATTAACAAAAGGACAAATAAAATATTTGCATACTGCTATGTGTAGG
>NW_019755723.1:0-262 GCF_002891405.2 Cryptotermes secundus | reverse complement strand
GTATACACATGATTACTGGTGAATGGGGTCAGAAAAGTTTATGTCGTATGGACATTAAGTATAAGTTTATAAGGTACTGGGTTGAACAAGGATTTATAGTAGTTAACTGTATAAACTCTGAAAATCAAGAGGCTGACTTGTTCACCAAACCGTTACTACTTATTAGGATTTCAAAACTAAAGAATAAAACAGGAATGATTGAAGTTAATTAGTTGTCATCTTTATTTGAGTAATTAAGTCTGTGTTATGTTTGGTATGATCT
>NW_019755722.1:0-262 GCF_002891405.2 Cryptotermes secundus | reverse complement strand
AGCCGTTCGTCGTGTGCTTATCCATTTCTGAATGACGTTATGGTATGTGCCAATTACACACTTTCATCCAAGCTCCCGGAAGATAAGTTGCCCTAGGGAAGCCTCGCTCCTTCCTCTACTTGTCTGCAATAGTTGCACAGTGGTCTGAAAGAAAAGAACTCTTTTAGATCATGGTTGTTGTGACTGTTCTCTGGTATACTCCATCTACTATGCGAACGACAATCCGTCACCGCTAGTTAGGGACACGCCTTTATACAATAAT
>NW_019755721.1:0-262 GCF_002891405.2 Cryptotermes secundus | reverse complement strand
CCCCCCCCCAAACTTACAGTATCGTTTCTTTCTTAATTTATGTTTATATTAATCTCTCTTAATAATATTCAAAATAACTATTTTGAATAGTTCTTGCTACTATAATTACTGTCTTTGCAGTTGAAACTTGTCCCTTTTCACCACAGCATGGCACATCCTCAGCTTGCAGATGAAGGTTAGCTGCAAATACAGTATGCGCCAAAACGTACAGTACTGAAATGAAAAGACTTCCTGTTGGTACCACTGTCTTTTCATGTGAAGG
>NW_019755720.1:0-262 GCF_002891405.2 Cryptotermes secundus | reverse complement strand
TATTACAAATGTATATGCTATTGGATGACAACTGCAATTCTTAGTTGTGACTGTAAATAGGACAATCTCCACAACCGCATGAGACTGTACTCTAGACAGGATTTATGGAAGGTGAATAAAAGAAATCAAAGTAGATGCTGGAAATCCTTCCTGTTCTTGTACATGTTTTTTTTACCTTCCATACAATATTCACATACATTAATATCAATTCTTTGAAGAAGAGTAAACTTGTAATTTTAAGCCTGAGCATTTAAATTCCAGT
>NW_019755719.1:0-262 GCF_002891405.2 Cryptotermes secundus | reverse complement strand
AACTCAGGCCACAGTGACGTGGCAGATGAGTCAGCGCTCCCCCCCTCCGCGGTGACGCAACACGATGACATGGCACCGCTTCCTACTGTGACGTGGCACGCAACGATGCTGTTGACGCGGGCAACAGGTAACAGTGAACAGAATAAGAGCTGGCTGAGCAGCAAGCGAGAGCCAGTGTGTGATCAACAGCAGCAGCCTACGAGTTGAGTTGAAATATAGCCGTCAACGGAGACAGTAAAAGTGTGATAATCAGTGACAGTTT
>NW_019755718.1:0-262 GCF_002891405.2 Cryptotermes secundus | reverse complement strand
TGGATGCTTATTACGCTTAACAATGACAGTCACATCGTACCAGCCTCTTGATAAACCTCGTAGAAAAAGCTACCGTAGAATCTCCTTTATTTTTGCGTCATGTATAAGCGGACTATTGCATTGCGATGGTCCGCGTGTTTACCTGTCATTGCCTACTAACGGCCACTTCCTCTGGCTCTGCTATTCTGACTGTAGGCCTTTATGTCACAATACGAATAGGAAGGCCTCGGCATAGCACCAGATAGTTTATGAATGATAATTT
>NW_019755717.1:0-262 GCF_002891405.2 Cryptotermes secundus | reverse complement strand
CTGGTCTCAGTAATTATAGACACTTTGATCACAGTGGCCACGCCAAGGCATGAAATGTCTTCGACCGCTCGAACACTGAGATCATGGGTTCGAATCCCATTCAATGCATGGATGTTTGCGTTTATTCTGTTTGTGTTGACCTGTATAGGTAGCAGACTTTTGTCGGGCTGATCCTTCGTTCAAGGAATGCTACCGACTGCCTAAAATTAAGAAACTGAAGTGAAACGAGCGTTTTGCGGATGCCCTATGCTCCAAGTAGGAG
>NW_019755716.1:0-262 GCF_002891405.2 Cryptotermes secundus | reverse complement strand
TGGACATTTTCCAAAAGATTTCCATACAGAACTTCTGTATGCATTCTTTTTCCCTTGTATTCTAGCCACCATAAAGAGCTTATTGTAGTCTCTTACATTTTACTATCTTAACAATATTAGGTGATATTTTGTAAATTCTGAGTTTCTTCATACCTAATATCCAAAATTGCTCACTTCATTCATTCATCTTAAGTGAAAATATCTTGAGTACCCTGTTTTCAAAGATTCTTAATATATATTCTTCGATGAATTTGATTTGTTT
>NW_019755715.1:0-262 GCF_002891405.2 Cryptotermes secundus | reverse complement strand
CTTATCCATTAGTTTTTCTGACAACTTTTCTGCCTAACCAAAATTGTCCTGTACTGACTAAAATGAAATTTGTTTCATAAATTTTATTCAGGGCTGCCAATTTCAGTTTTCAAAAAATTATTCAACCAGTCAGTTTGCAGACAGAATAAAATAATAAATAAGGGGGTCGACCCCTCCATAGTGTCCAGTTTTTGATGTTTGTATCTGCTGGGATTCTGTGCAGCATGTCTGCTTGTGCACTTGCACATGCCTCAAATTTTCC
>NW_019755714.1:0-262 GCF_002891405.2 Cryptotermes secundus | reverse complement strand
GTGGAAACTCCACTGTTAGATTGCTAGCCGTTGTATAGCAATGGACACGTTCCGATTCCTAGGCGTTGCAGCGGGAAGGCTGGTCGTTGCCTAGGAAATCAACTGTGTTCTCAACCATTCCGAATTCCTGGCGGCGCGCCACAATATATTTAGGGGGCATGCGGTAACATGGTTGAGGCACTATGCTACAAGATGGAAGATCGCGAGTTCGAGTCCTGATGAGGTGGATTTTTTTTTTTAGTTTACCTAATCCTTCCAGCCG
>NW_019755713.1:0-261 GCF_002891405.2 Cryptotermes secundus | reverse complement strand
ATAAACTTGGATTTGTGGTTCTCACAGCAATGGGTATGACGAATTATCTTTCTGGGATATAAAGCCAGTGGTCCGGTGGGATTAACCCGACGTTTCGGAGGAACATCGTCTCCATATTTAGTGCGGAGGAGTATGCTAAGCAAGAAACCAGCATGGATCAGGCAGCAAGCAGACTTTCGCCTTAGTACAGAACGTCACATCCTAAAGCATTTTAAGTCTTGGAAGTTTTGACAGTGGCTGGTTTATTATGATGGGACATAC
>NW_019755712.1:0-261 GCF_002891405.2 Cryptotermes secundus | reverse complement strand
TCTTCAGGGTTGTAGAATAAAGTAAGCAAGAAAGCAGCATGGCACAGGTAGCAAGCAGAGCTTCCTTGTTCTTTGATCCCGAAGATGAAGGCGACATATTTCTCCGAAACGTCGGTTGACTTTCTACGGACTACATGGCGGAAATATATTACTCTACGAGGTATTTCGTGGTTTTCCTCTGTCACTATAAACAATTTCCAAGATATTACAAACCTTCCCTCCACATACTTTCCAATTTATTACTCAGTCACAGTCATTCGC
>NW_019755711.1:0-261 GCF_002891405.2 Cryptotermes secundus | reverse complement strand
GTGTCTGTGTGTGTGTGAGAGTGTGTGAGTGTGAGTGTGTGTGTGTGAGTGTGTGTGAGTGTGTATGTGTATGTGTGTGTGAGAGTGTGTCTGTGTGTGAGTGTGTGTGAGTGTGAGAGTGTGTGTGTGAGGGTGTGTGTGTGTGAGTGAGTGTGTGTGTGTGTGAGAGTGTGAGTGTGTGTGTCTGTGTGTGTGAGAGTGTGTCTGTGTGTGTGAGGGTGTGTGTGTGTGAGCGTGTGTGTGTGTGTGAGGGTGTGTGAG
>NW_019755710.1:0-261 GCF_002891405.2 Cryptotermes secundus | reverse complement strand
GAATATCCAATAAATCGATTCACCAATCCAAAACCCCGTCTACTTGTCACTAATACAGGTGACAGTATTTTAATTCCCAATTTTTCCCATGCCTTTTGAAAATTAAGTGACATCCTCACTTGAATCGTCGATGCAGTAAGTCACTTCCAATCTGTAGGTGGTTACGACATTTCTATTCAATTGCTGATAATTCTTTTTTTTCACACAGATATGTCGTTTCAAAAAGCAGCAACAGCTCAGTGGCCAGTTGTGAGATTTACA
>NW_019755709.1:0-261 GCF_002891405.2 Cryptotermes secundus | reverse complement strand
GTCTTGAGACGGCATTTAGAAGAGTAGGAGGTTAGTGCGAGATGACCACCAACCTTTGCTTTAGTCAATTGGATCAGTGAGTGAGTTGTGAGCCAGTCGCCGGCCAATAAGGACGTGAACACGGACGCTGATGAAGCTACGGAGTTGAGAGCGACGACCAGTGAAGATACGGCAGACTGAAAAGACTTAGCATTTGCTGTAGTGAATCGTAGAATATGTGAATTAGCGATAGTGCTGTAGTTATTTGTAGTTACGATCTGT
>NW_019755708.1:0-261 GCF_002891405.2 Cryptotermes secundus | reverse complement strand
AAAAAAAATTACAAACTGATAAATCCGGTAATCTTGGGGGCCAAGGATTGTCAACGAAACTTGAGATGACACGATTACCAAAAAATTCTCGCACAGCTACAATTGATTGCCTTGCATTGTGTGATGTCGCACCATCCTGCTGAAACCAGGTTTCTTGAAGTTGTGGGAAATTGTTCAATGCAGGTGCAACAAAATTTTCCAACATCTCAGCATACCGATCTGAAGTGACAGTCACTGTGATCCGGTCTTCATTTTCGAAAA
>NW_019755707.1:0-261 GCF_002891405.2 Cryptotermes secundus | reverse complement strand
GGGAATACGCAAGCTTTTGGGCCGCTGGACCAAGTGCATCGAAAATGGAGGAGACTATATAGAAAAATGAAGTATTTGTTCAACCCCTGCTTTTGTATATATGGCCTGGAAAAAAAAAGTGCGGATAATTTTTGACTTGCCTACGTAATTTCTTTCTGCAGCCGATGATATGTGTCGCGGTGATTCAGACTTGTCGCCATGGAGCAAAGCCATTGCTGAGAAGCTTGGCGTCACTGAGCTCTTCAATAAACCCCGCACCCA
>NW_019755706.1:0-261 GCF_002891405.2 Cryptotermes secundus | reverse complement strand
GAATCCGTCACAGGAAAGATGATGACATCATCGTGAGCGAGCTAAGGACGGCTCAGCATTGTAACACGTAGACCCGATGCTAAGAAATGACTCTGTAAACAATGGCCGTAAACAGCAACCGAAGAATGATGTTCTTTGCGCAGTCCAAGTAATAGCCACGTAATACAATAATGGAACTGTTGGGAAAGGTGATTCCTATGCGGTCCGTGCCGAGGCTACATAAGGAGTTAGTGAAAATATAAGAGGCTTAAACTTGGCTGT
>NW_019755705.1:0-261 GCF_002891405.2 Cryptotermes secundus | reverse complement strand
TTGACCTCGGCCCTAAATGAAGGTGAGTGGTCAGCTTCGCGTCCCTGCCGCTTTAGCCCCGGAAAAATCACCTCGGTACCCATTGCATAGGAATCTGGGTGGGTTCCAGAACCGGTCTGGATACGGTAAGGAAGACAGAAGTCTTACCTTTTCCTCGATTCGAACCCCGGCCCTCAATCCCGTAGCCCGTCGTTACAGCTACTCTATTTCCCTGGGTGCCTACTTTTATATTTAACTGATGAAGTAACAGAATTTTATTCT
>NW_019755704.1:0-261 GCF_002891405.2 Cryptotermes secundus | reverse complement strand
TGAGGTTTTGTTGTTTTGGTTTATTTCAGCAGCGGCTTGTGTGTTGTTATGTTATTGCTTAGTTCCCAAGTATGTTGGTGTAGTTCTCATGTATGCCCCTTTGACTGTAGGTTCTTCATCCTACATTTTTAGTAGTGTTGTTTATCGTTCTGTGTATGTAGAACTTATCTAACAGTGCCACAATAATACATAAACACCCAAGTCTTTGCGTAAGAAAATCTGAAGAAGGAGACAGCAAACAGAGTCGTTTGGATAAATGAA
>NW_019755703.1:0-261 GCF_002891405.2 Cryptotermes secundus | reverse complement strand
GGAGGTATACCTTCTGGGATATATAACTGCGTGTAGTCCAGTGAAAGTCAACAGACGTCACGGAGGCATATGCGGCCTCCATCTTCAGGGTTAAAGAGTAAGCCGAAAAAGAAATCAGCATGAAGAATGCAGCATGAAAGGCTCGGCTTCTCAAGTTCTGTTCTTCCTTGGTTTATTCTTCAGCCTGAAATTTGAAACCACATGTCCTCCGAAACATCAGTCGAATTTCACCGGACTACACAGAGATGGAAGTCTTCATAA
>NW_019755702.1:0-261 GCF_002891405.2 Cryptotermes secundus | reverse complement strand
TGATGATGATGATGATGATGATGACCTGTGAAGATCCTTCACACTGTGTTAGGTTTTTAGGTAATAGAAGTTTATAACTGGTTAATTTTGCACTAAATGGTTGACTTGGTTTCGCAGTGAAGTGGCATTCAGCCTGTATGGCGCCATCCATCATATTGTCGGTCACTTGACCCCAGTTGACATCACTTGCGTGTTTGTAACATCATTCGGCTCGAGAACCATGTGCAGGGGCAAACAGTTGGGACCGAGATAAGGACAAGA
>NW_019755701.1:0-261 GCF_002891405.2 Cryptotermes secundus | reverse complement strand
GCGACAAATAACTTCACGCCTTATTGGGTATAGCAAATTTTATTTCACATTCGCTCATACAATCACACAATTCACAGATTCACGATTACTGCTATCTGCAGTATTATAATTACTACACTGCAAATGCTAGAATACAACTGACTGACTGACTGCCTGGCTAACTCGTAACTCGAGAACTTGAGAACTCACTTTGGCGGCTGATACACTTAAACTCACGACGGCGGCGGCTGTGTAGTCCCCTTATATAGTCGCAGCGCTTGC
>NW_019755700.1:0-261 GCF_002891405.2 Cryptotermes secundus | reverse complement strand
GGACCTGTCGTCTGACAGATTACTGATGAATGAATGAAAACATTTATGCATGATTTACATAAAGGCGACCATTTTCCTTTATATAACGTTAAAAGAGCATTAAAATACTGAGTTGTGTATTTTCCATTTTTTCGAACTCCAAATATTTGTCTCGTCCACGGAATAAAAAGAATAAAATGTTTAGATAATCGCTGCATTAATTAATAGAAAAGTGGACCTTGCAAGAAGTGAATGAAAAATCAGGAACAGAAAGCTCCAATA
>NW_019755699.1:0-261 GCF_002891405.2 Cryptotermes secundus | reverse complement strand
GCTGGGATAGCGCATTCGGTATAGCGACTGGCTACGGGCTGGACGGCCGAGGGTCTGGAGTTCTAGTAACAGTAGAGTCAAGAATGTTCTCTTCTCCACATCGTCCCGAGCGGTTCTGAGGCCCACCAGCCTCCTATACAATGGATATCGAGGGTTCTTTCCTCGGATCGTGAAGCTTACTACTCACCTGAAACTAGTGCAGAGGTCAAGAAAATAAGGATGTACGCATCCACTCTCACATACGTCTTCTTGACATGGTCC
>NW_019755698.1:0-261 GCF_002891405.2 Cryptotermes secundus | reverse complement strand
CCCTCCGCCGGGTTTGAACCCGCGTACCCTGAGTCATGAGGTGGAACGTTACCCTTGACTACGGAGGCCGCTGATAGTTGGGTATAAAATATCTGAGATCAGCAACACGCAGCACTTTTAAATTTTGCGGAAATTTTATTATTATGACATCCACAATTTACACACAACAGAAGTAGCTTATTAGCAAATATTACTATATATTTACGTATTTAGTTATAATTAATTCTCAGTGGCATAATAAACTCACTCACTCACTCACTC
>NW_019755697.1:0-261 GCF_002891405.2 Cryptotermes secundus | reverse complement strand
GATTTGCGTTCTAGTTTGCTTGCTTTGCGTTGCTATCTTGCTATCTTTGCGTTTATAGCTTGCTGAGCTTGTTAGATTTGCGTTGCTATATTACAAGATTTTCTTTGCTAGCTTGCTAGATTTGAGTTGATAAATTGCTAGATTTTCGTTAATAGGTTGCTAGTTTTAGTTGCTTCCTTGGTAGGTTTGCGTTGCTAGCTTGCTAATTTTGCATTGTAGCTTTCTAGATTTGCGTTGCTAGCTTGCTAGCTTTCCGTTGCT
>NW_019755696.1:0-261 GCF_002891405.2 Cryptotermes secundus | reverse complement strand
TGTTTAATTGTGTCCTAGAAAGGTGGCCGTAGTTGATTCGTTGCTTGGACAGGGTAACACAGGAGATATGAGATCTTATCTATAAGGTGTAAACGCGATAAACTGCTAGGTTCTTCTCGAGGGGAAAGAACGGAAGTTTTTGTCTCTATAGACCTATTGGTCATATTGGACCAGAATTGAAATTGAAATTACATTTGCTCGTCATCTTGCAGTGCAGACCCCATATCAAATTGAACTCTTCTACAAGGCACATAATATTTA
>NW_019755695.1:0-261 GCF_002891405.2 Cryptotermes secundus | reverse complement strand
TCTTCTAAAAATTTATATTTAAGTTTAGAAATCACGATTTTTTTTTAAGAATGCCGTCTTCTGGGATGTGGCGCCGTGTGGATATTGTGTAAACCGATGTTTCCGAGGAACGTATCGCCTCCATTTTCAGGGTATAAAAATCAGAGAGCGAGGAACCAGCGTCAGCAGATTGCTACAGGCGATGCTTCCTCCGACACGTCTGTTTATACAATATCTGCACGGCTCCACATCGCAGAAGACGGCATTCTTCATAGTCACCGC
>NW_019755694.1:0-261 GCF_002891405.2 Cryptotermes secundus | reverse complement strand
TCTTGTGTAGGTACACTCTGTACTCGAAAATGAGCTGTGATTGGGATTATGAATTCATCCGTTTATGTAGCTCTAACAATCTACGAATTAAAATCGCGAACTGCAGGGTTGCATCCCTGAAGACACAAGGGCTGCGACAAGCCCAAGGCCGTATGGAAAACTAGGGTTCGGGAGCACCACGGACCCTGACACTCCCCGAAGATGAACTGAGTTGAGTACTATTTTCTGGGATGTGACACCGTGCAGTCTGATAGAAGCTTA
>NW_019755693.1:0-261 GCF_002891405.2 Cryptotermes secundus | reverse complement strand
ATTTTTATTCCATTGATGAATAACTTCAATTTAAGGCTATTGCAAGTCAATGACATGTCACAATATTATATTTAATGTTATATAGTGTGTTTCTATGATGTACTGTTTCTTTTGCTTCATTTAATATTTGGTTCATGTTTAATCTATTTACTAATTAGCTGATACTTGATACTTTATATTCGTGTGGATGGCAGGAGTCGTTACATGTTAGCATACCTGTTTGAGTGGGCATTTGTATATTGTAAATTCGATCTCTTTTTA
>NW_019755692.1:0-261 GCF_002891405.2 Cryptotermes secundus | reverse complement strand
TCAGCGATTCGGTATTAGCCTACCATATCAGTATGCTCAAGATTCTAAACTCATCTGTCGATAATAATAGTCAGACAAAAACTTAACAAAAGATCTCTCAGTATAATGACCACCATTGGCCTGAATACGAAAGCTAAATGCAGGAACGACGCGTCTGACCTATTAAATGAGCCTCGGAAAGGGACAAGTTCAATATAACATTTGTATAATGTTAGCATTTATTGACGGAGGTACCAAATTTTATGATAGCACCATAGTTTA
>NW_019755691.1:0-261 GCF_002891405.2 Cryptotermes secundus | reverse complement strand
TGTGTGTATGTTTATACACATATATGTACAAGTTGTGATTCAATATCTGCCTGAAAATATATCTTAAAATATTGAGTGAGATACTGCATATGGTAGGCTGTAATGTGTATATTACACTGACCGAGTTATGGTGAGTGCATGAAATTTTATAAACGTGTTTCCTCTGTTCCAGAACGAAATCGAAGTGTTTCCCTCTGAACCATGAAAGTGATGTATGTGTGAAGGAAGAATACACCACAGGGTACATTTATTGATTTAACG
>NW_019755690.1:0-261 GCF_002891405.2 Cryptotermes secundus | reverse complement strand
TTATGAGAGAAGGAAGTCTAGAAACAGGAGAATCCTAGCTGAGGGAAAGCTAGGATTATAGTGTTCACTCCTTACAGCGTAAGCTGAGGTGGCAAGGATGGATACCTGCACGCCCCCTGCACCACGGTGTTACAAGTGGTTGCAGCGGTGGCATAACAAGTGGAGGCAGAGGTGGGGTACCACCACGCCCCCTGCCACCACGACATATGATGGATGTAACTTTCCACCTGAATTCCATGCCCTTAGTCTGTGGAAGCTTCG
>NW_019755689.1:0-261 GCF_002891405.2 Cryptotermes secundus | reverse complement strand
TGAACCCTAATCGGCTTTGTAGCGCCGATTGTCTTCAAGATAACTATACGGCACGGACCATGCAGAAAAGTCTCTATTGTTGTAGCTTGTTTAGAGAGCCACTGCATAGCAACAGTCGCGGCGCGGATCCCGTAGAAAACCGTATCTCTACTGTTGAAGCTTGTTTACTGAGCCATGTGTATATACGTCACAATAGTATGGAAAGGAGAAAGAGACATACTGGAACGCAGTTAGGCTGCTCGTTCGGTGAGAGAGAGAGAG
>NW_019755688.1:0-261 GCF_002891405.2 Cryptotermes secundus | reverse complement strand
TTTTTATTCAATTTCGATGTAAACATGAGCTAGTTTAAAGACAGAAAAATATTGTTTCACTCGGTTGTGTAGGCGAGCCAACGGAGCCCTATTAGCAAGCCATCGGGAGCTGTTTTCCTGCCTTACGTTTCCCTCCAATTTCCTACATACTCTGAATTTTCCGCAAGACCGTCTTTCTTTCCATCTGCTTGACGCTGGTTTCTTGCCTGGTCTATTCTTCGACCGGCAGTCCGTCTCCTCACCAGAACTTCTCCAGTGGAG
>NW_019755687.1:0-261 GCF_002891405.2 Cryptotermes secundus | reverse complement strand
TTAACAGAATGCAAATAAATGAATGAATGAATGAATGAATGAACACTTCTCCACTTCATGTTTGTTAAAGGCGCACAGAGGTTAACGGCGATCACCGTCCTTCACCTAATATTCCGTGACCGTCTGTGACCACGGAACAAGTCACACAACCGGCTACCACGTGGTTCTTTCTGCCACACTTCTGCACTGTGAATACACGTACAGCCCTCATGCTTCGCACTAATTCTCGTGGACACGATTCGCTCAATTCCCTTCCAACGG
>NW_019755686.1:0-261 GCF_002891405.2 Cryptotermes secundus | reverse complement strand
AGCAACGTGGAACGAGATCGAATATCGTCTGGATATTTGTCGTGCCACCAAGGGAGCCTACACTGAAATTTACTGAGAAAGTTACATACTTAAAAAAAAATGATAGTTTCCCTTTGCAGTGGTGTAACCGACAAATGTGCATAATAAATCCTTCCGGTGATTTAATTATTTTATTTTGGATACCTTTCATCCGGACATATATATTGTGGCGTATTTGCCCTATGCAGGAACTGTTGAGCCACAGAGGCCTCGGGGCACGCA
>NW_019755685.1:0-261 GCF_002891405.2 Cryptotermes secundus | reverse complement strand
GTTAGGGGGTAACGCCTTCACAAACAAAACACGTTCCCATAGAAACGATTTGAGCAACAACAGAAGAGATATGTTTTCTGTTGGTTCAAGCCGAGAAATTATAACCGGAATACGTTTAGAAGCTAGTTCACTTTGAAAGGAGTCGCCATTAAGAGAGGATCTGAGCACAGAAACTGAAGGATACCCACTGTTAGAAGCCGTTACTAAGAAACGACCAGTGGAGACTGTAACAGACTAAGAACATTAGTCTTTATGCTCTAG
>NW_019755684.1:0-260 GCF_002891405.2 Cryptotermes secundus | reverse complement strand
TTTTCATGCACTTACATTAGTGACACCTGTAACTTCGAATCTGTGTCATCTGAAGCACAAAACTGCAGCTTAATTCACTGCTTTGCTGAGAAACAGCGAGGAAGATATTGATAAGAAAAGAATAAAGGAAGGGCTGAAGGATTAAGACACGAAGAAAATGTTTCTCCCTTGAATTTCAACGGGATTTTTCAGTAGCAAATTCAAAGCAAGGAACAACTTTATCTATCTATCTATCTATCTATCTATCTATCTATCTATCT
>NW_019755683.1:0-261 GCF_002891405.2 Cryptotermes secundus | reverse complement strand
GAATGTATAAAAAACAAAAACAAAAAAACAAAAAAAACTCCGTGGCTTTAGTGCGCAAGCGACCTAATGTGTAACACTCAGAATTACTATTTTCTGTACTTTGTCCATCATCCGGTATTATGAAAACTAGAGAAAAAAACGTTTCGGAAACTGGATCTGTTACTATCCCCAGATGAAGGGGTAGACACCTACTCTGTTGGGTACCATAGAAAGAGTTAACCTCAATCACTGGACACCCCATGTCAGTCATCAGAGTCAGGG
>NW_019755682.1:0-261 GCF_002891405.2 Cryptotermes secundus | reverse complement strand
AAGTTCCGTTTCATAATGCGGCATGTCCGCTGAAAGCCAGAATTTGATGCCTGCAGAGAGAGAGCAGTTGTTGGTAAACAGTTCTGTAATCACGGCCGTTGCTAAGCAACGGCTCAGTAGCCGCCACGTGACAGCCGCGACAAGCACGCAACATGAGAGCCGCTGAAGCGTAATTTTGTGTGGTCAATGCCGAGGCTATGCAACAGGTACCACCTGCCATTACGACAGAGCCCTGAGACGGCAGTCAGAAGAGGAGGCTGG
>NW_019755681.1:0-261 GCF_002891405.2 Cryptotermes secundus | reverse complement strand
TTATAAACTAAAGCAGTTTCACTGGGGAGGATAAGATGACCGGGAATGTAGCACGCACTAGGGACATGAGAGAATCACGCAAAATTTTAGTTGGATAGCTTCAGTTTGACTCCTGCATGTAGGTGGAACAGACAGAACTTGATAGTGAAGTACATATTAGAGAAGTACTATTCCAGATATGGTGAAGGCAGAAAAGTAAACGGGTGCACTCGGTACTGTAGTTGTTTGAGGCACTATGTTACAAACCGGAAGGTCGCGTGG
>NW_019755680.1:0-261 GCF_002891405.2 Cryptotermes secundus | reverse complement strand
GTTTCAGTAGTCAAAATGGTGAGCATGCTTGAGGGTTGTGCTACCGAAGAGCAGTGTTCTGTTGTGCATTTTTTATTGTCAAAAGGACTCACTGCAAAGGATTTTCATAAAGAAATGTTTTCTGTTTATGGTGGGAAATGTTACGTTAAGTGGTGCAGCCTTGTTGGCAGACATTTCACTGATGAAGAAGTTGAAATGGAGGTGTGAAAGTGGCTGAAACAACAGCGAAAAGACTTCTGTGCTGTGGGTTTTGATGCACTG
>NW_019755679.1:0-261 GCF_002891405.2 Cryptotermes secundus | reverse complement strand
TGCACTCAGAGCTTGCCGCACGTCTAGGGACCAGTGGGGTGGAGCGCCGTCTTGTGGCTGTCGGTATTCCGGCTGAGGAAAGGCATGTCCAGATATGAGCTACCTGTGACAATCTTCTCCGCAAAGAAAAACGTTCCGATGATCATGTTGCACATGATGTCACACCATGCTCTCTCGCGCATGCTCCATGACACTGTGCGGCTGTTGTGATCCCCGTATCTGAACGTTATGCGGTTTACAGCACCAGAGACATGAAACGTG
>NW_019755678.1:0-261 GCF_002891405.2 Cryptotermes secundus | reverse complement strand
CGCACTCTTGCAACTAACTACACTGCACTGTGCTGCAGTATACTATACATTTCCATGACGGCTTCGTGTCCTTGACTCACGACTTCTCAACTGCGACTACTTGCAAATGACCTTTGTTGTTCCCTATAAACCTTTGGCACGGACCACGCAGAAAACACGAGTCACGT
Source organism: Cryptotermes secundus (assembly GCF_002891405.2). Classification (NCBI taxonomy): domain Eukaryota; kingdom Metazoa; phylum Arthropoda; class Insecta; order Blattodea; family Kalotermitidae; genus Cryptotermes; species Cryptotermes secundus. The sequence continues at coordinate 94 of NW_019755678.1, read as the reverse complement.
GATTCCCATACAGCGAGTTCATCGGCGCGCTGACTCTTGCCAAGCAACAAGCTATAACATTCGTCCTATTGTTGCGTGCGCTTATTGTGGGGTG
>NW_019755677.1:0-261 GCF_002891405.2 Cryptotermes secundus | reverse complement strand
CTCGTACATTGGATTTTACAATATTGTGGTCTAGTGGTCAGAGTTACTGGCTACAGATCCAGAGATCCCGGGTTCGATTCTTGGCGCTACCAGATTTTATAAGACGTAGTAGTTCTGGAACGGGGTCCACTCTAACTTTTGAGGAAAACTGAAGAGACATTTCAAGGAAATAGCGGTTCTGGTCTAGAAAACCGAGATTAAGGGCAATGGGGATGCGTTGCGCTGACCACGTGACACCTTATATCCGCTAAAGTTGGCACT
>NW_019755676.1:0-261 GCF_002891405.2 Cryptotermes secundus | reverse complement strand
TAAATTATGACAAGAAGACTTCATATTCGATTTGTTGTTACAGTGATACTCTGATAAATCCGTTACCAGGGCACGACTACTGAAGGTTGAAAAACTTAGTGCGTGTGTAACGGTGAACTGCAAAGTGTGTAAATCAGCGATAGCGCCTTATTGCTTACTAGCTGTACCGGGCCACGCGTTGCTTTGGCTCAGTCTAACGAAATATTTCAATTCAAGCGCAGATCAATCGACACAGCTCAATCCCACCGCCAATTGCACTGA
>NW_019755675.1:0-261 GCF_002891405.2 Cryptotermes secundus | reverse complement strand
TAAATCAATACCTAACACATTCCCATATAGAAGGTAAAATGAAAACGTTGTCCCTGTGCTTAATTAAACACCTCGCCATGAAGACCTATTGGGAACTGGAGGTGTAGATCCACCGTTATTAATGTAGACACCAGACGAAGATGAGTGATCAGCATCTTGTTCCAACCACTTTATCTCCTCGGAAAGAGCCCCCGGTACCCATCGGATAGGAGTTTTGGTGGGGCTTGACACTGTGAAATAGGGAAAACCTCTTGCCTCCGC
>NW_019755674.1:0-261 GCF_002891405.2 Cryptotermes secundus | reverse complement strand
CTTTTCAACTGCATTTACTTTGAACCATTATGAAGGTCCATGGAAACCATAACCCACTGAAATTAAACACGATAAATCAGCTAGACGACTATGCTGACAATTTAAAATACTTGAAGACAACACTGGTACTATAAAAGAACGAAGAAATTCCAATTGACGCTACTGAGGAAGCTGGGAAAACATAAACGCAGGGAAACCTAAGTGCATACAGATGTCTCCGTCAGCATTCAGGGAACAATCATAGCGTTGGTCCATTCACAC
>NW_019755673.1:0-261 GCF_002891405.2 Cryptotermes secundus | reverse complement strand
ACCCCACCTCACCAAAAGGCTCGTACTGTCTTTTTCTCCATGAACAATCGTGGGTTCAAATTCCACTCGGGGCATGCCTTGTGATGGTTCAAACCCTCGTTAATCCAGATGTCTGTAAAGAAGATTCCGAAACCCGGATGGCAGATGGCCTTGGACCGGATTGGTCTGTCGAATGGGCAGTAGGGGATCCCGGAACTGCTGATATATGCTGTCGGAGTCGATGTAGGACAATTCCCGATTTCTTTCCTATCGATCCTATGT
>NW_019755672.1:0-261 GCF_002891405.2 Cryptotermes secundus | reverse complement strand
AGTATAATTAGAATGATCAGGTCAAGAAGTATGAGATGGGCAGGGTATGTAGCACAAATTGGGGAGAAGAGAAATGCATATAGGATATTGGTGGGGAAGCCAGATGGAAAGAGATCACCAGGAAAACCAGCACGTAGGTGGGTGGACAGTATTAAATGGATTGGATTGATCTTGTTCAGGATAGGGACGAGTGGAGGGCTCTTGTGAAAACGGTAATGAACCTCCATGTTCCATAAAATGCTGGGAAGTTCTTGAGTATCT
>NW_019755671.1:0-261 GCF_002891405.2 Cryptotermes secundus | reverse complement strand
CCAGCCCAAGGTCGGATACTTTTTGGACAGAGTAGTATTTTCATACATGGTAAAAATAAACTGAATAATTTAATACCATGTTCTTTCTACATACTAGAACGCTGAATTCTCTGTTTAGTTCCAACACATATACTCATAATGACACTTGTTAAGCGTTAAATAGCATGAAGATTCTATGTCATGAAAAATACTGACCATATTTCCAGCGCTGGTTGTCTTGTTTCACCATGTTCACTTTGTTAAACAGATTTTCTTGTAACT
>NW_019755670.1:0-260 GCF_002891405.2 Cryptotermes secundus | reverse complement strand
ATCTATCTATCTATCTATCTATCTATCTATCTATCTATTCATCACGCCTATTTCATCGTCCTTTATTTGATCATAAATAATACGAGGGTTGGAACTTCAATAGCGGCAACACTGCTGTAGAGACGCCATGCAACGCTTATACCACACGTCGCTTACAGACCTACCTTACCTCAAAGCAAATGGACTCTCCCTTCTCAAATCACGCGCATGCGCACTGACGAGAAGAGCAGAGCCTCGTGTTAGCTGGCGGTCTAATGTAG
>NW_019755669.1:0-261 GCF_002891405.2 Cryptotermes secundus | reverse complement strand
CGCAAAGATGGCAAGTTAGCAACGCATAGCTGGAAAGCTAACAACTCAAAGGTAGAAAGCTTGCAATTCAAATCTAGCAATCTAGCACGCGAGCATTGCAAATGTTTGCACGTTTGCAACGCAATCCTAGCAAGCTAGCAATACAAACCTAGCAAGATAGCAAAGCAAAGATAGCAAGGTAGCAACTAAAGGTTAGCAGCTAGCTACGCAAAGATTGCAAGATAGCAAACAAAGCTAGCAAGGTAGCAATCCAAATCTAAC
>NW_019755668.1:0-261 GCF_002891405.2 Cryptotermes secundus | reverse complement strand
TATATATATATAGTTGTTTGTAGGTTGGTGACTTAGAAATCACCAACCTACAAACTTCCAGACTGAAGCTGGAGGCAGAATGTACGTCCGAAACATCAGCAACTTCGGTAACAACCATGCAAAGTAACAACCCAAGAATAGATTTGTTATGAAATGTACAAGAATCCAGTTCGTACCGCACAGGAAACGGTCCCCATTGTACAGACAGAGAGATCAATGCTGGGAATGAATTCAGACTATCTTAATGTTAAAGCAGATGTT
>NW_019755667.1:0-261 GCF_002891405.2 Cryptotermes secundus | reverse complement strand
GAAGTTAAACAAGCATTACCATATGGTGTGATATTCAGCTTTAGTCTACATCAAGAAATAATCCCCTTTCACTCTATCATTTGACTTCATTCAATGGGCTAGGAAAATATATTTTTGAGTGTTTTGTAATGTTTAATCTTAAAATTGCATTATTTTAGGAAACCTGAGAAAATAATGCAGAGGGAAAGGGTCAATAGCATATTAATAACAACAATAATACCAACCTTACTAAAGTGTTCTACCAAGATTCTGTCCTTCGCT
>NW_019755666.1:0-261 GCF_002891405.2 Cryptotermes secundus | reverse complement strand
TACCTCTTCCATAACTCTCAGACTTGTTGTAGGTTTTCCTGGACCATAATCCAGTCTCTCTTTATTGTAGGCGGTATGGAACTCTGATCTCAATGGAGAGAGTGATTTGTCGTCCATCAGCTCCGTATAATCGACGTTGTAATCAAATTCAAACTCCTCTGAATATTCCACGAAACCCCAATCATCAAGAGTGTACTCAGGAGAGTACAAGTTCACTCCTTTGGTCGTGGTCAAAAACAGTTTTGCAATAGGTCGACTCTT
>NW_019755665.1:0-261 GCF_002891405.2 Cryptotermes secundus | reverse complement strand
TGAAATTTGAGATTTTGTATTTATTTTATGCATCGGCCTAAGTTGTAGCCCTGTCCACAGAGAAGGCCATTCGCCTTGTTATCCACATCCATTTAAGACCCGAGAATCGAACCTACCTTGTATACAACCCGGTAGCGTTACTAATGATTGAAAGAACAGAGGAAACTTGCCTGAGTAGCTCATATTTTGGAACTACCCAAGGTTACTCACTGTGTGCACGAGAAATTGTGTCAAACGATTTTCGGCCTATATTTAGAAAAC
>NW_019755664.1:0-261 GCF_002891405.2 Cryptotermes secundus | reverse complement strand
TCCTGTCACTTCATCCCTCTTCGGTCCAAATATACTCAACACCCTCAGTCTGTGTTCCTCCCTTAATTTAGCTTCCCTATTAACCCTGTCTAGCCACACGTTCCAATAATAAATGTGCACTGGGTTTATACCGAGACCTAAAGACAGACTCACCTGGAGCTCACCCTGCAGAACGTGGAGCAGCAGGAAGGCGAAACCAGTGCACCCTGTCAGACACTCACTGGAGCAAAAATGTAAGTCGATTCGCGCCAGGTCTTATCT
>NW_019755663.1:0-261 GCF_002891405.2 Cryptotermes secundus | reverse complement strand
TTGGCCGCTTTTTCAGTTTCTTAATCCTGTACACAGTCGGTAGGACTGCTTGGACGGGGGATCAGCCCGTCACAAAGCCGCGACCTACACACAGAATAAACGCACATAGATATCCTTGCCTCGAGTAGGATTTGAATTCACGATCCTAGTGTTCGAGCGGGTGAAGACTTTTCGTGCCTTAGAGCGCGCGGCCCCAGTGATCAGCTCTGCGTCTCATAGCCAGTTAACTTCTCCCCAATCTTTCCATTCGATATTTCATCT
>NW_019755662.1:0-260 GCF_002891405.2 Cryptotermes secundus | reverse complement strand
ATCATCCTGCAACACGTAAAAATGAAGGAAACTTATTCTTCGTCATAAGTACAACGCCGTGGGCATTACTAGTAGGGCTCCTCATACTTTAAATTTATACTGTCATTTTTGGGGACACTGTGCTAAAGCCGGAAGGTCGTGGGCATGATTCCCGAGGAGGTCATTGGATGTTTTCAGTTGACCTAATACTTCAAGCCTCACTATGGCCATGGGCTAGGCCGCGCCATAGCTCAAGCGGTTAGTCGCTGGCTTGCCATCGC
>NW_019755661.1:0-261 GCF_002891405.2 Cryptotermes secundus | reverse complement strand
GAAATCTGTTTAAGGTTATGGGTGAGGTGTCTTCTTCTTGTTGGCGGTTATATGTAATTCCCCGTGTTACATCTACGTAACTAGCATTTCTGTATGCATTGTTTGCTGTTGGTTTAGGTATTTCAGGTCTCGCTAGGGAATTTGGATTGTGCATATTTACTGTAGGGTTTCGTTGAATATTTAGTCTTTTGTTTGCGTTATTTGTTTTGATGAGGGTGTGATAGAACTCACATCCTTTGTAGTTTGCTGGATGCGAGCCAT
>NW_019755660.1:0-261 GCF_002891405.2 Cryptotermes secundus | reverse complement strand
TATCGCCGTCCTCCTTCTTCTTCCTTTTCTGCCCGCTGCTCCTGTTTACCGCTCCTTCCACCTTTACCCTTCCTGGCAATTTGGGTTCTAAGGTTACCAGGTTGGATTCAGGATACTGGTAGGCATGGATCTCTATCTCAGGTCGACGACAGGTCTTTCTCAGTAGAAACTCCAACACGACTAACCTGTGACTTTATCTCAGGTTTTAATACACTCAATTTTGGTCACAATCACATACAGAGGACAATTTATAAAAAAAAA
>NW_019755659.1:0-261 GCF_002891405.2 Cryptotermes secundus | reverse complement strand
TCAGTGTTGTTTACTCTTATTGGACGGTTTTCTTTAAGCTCGGTATGAACATCATGCCACTGAGCGTCGTCCCATTTTGGTTCTGTTTATTCATCTTTTAAGCAATACCAACATCGCAGCACTGACATGTGAGGTGGAAACACATCAGTGATATTAACTTCCCTGAAATTTTGTGTTTGATACCTAGGCCTATTTGTATAATAATTTGTTAGAAGTAACATTGCGCAGCTATTCCTTCTGTTGAAAACTGAAAATCATTAT
>NW_019755658.1:0-261 GCF_002891405.2 Cryptotermes secundus | reverse complement strand
TTTTACTAGTAGCTGAAGCTGGGATAGCTCGGTCGGTATAGCGACTTAGCTAAGGGCTGGATGACCAACCAACCGTGCTTCTACCCCGGTGTCCAGTGTCCACAGTGTCCAGACCGGCTCTTGGCGCGCAGTGTCTACGAGACCTTGTTTTTCAGGAGGTAAAGCAACCAGAGTAAATTTGTCCACACAGACTACATGTAAGGTTGATGTTAAAATTTACTTGTATTTACAATTTCACTCGGCCGCATGTCAACACGGCAT
>NW_019755657.1:0-261 GCF_002891405.2 Cryptotermes secundus | reverse complement strand
TTAAGATTAATATGTACCTCTGTATTTAGATGTAATTAACAACAATGTTAGTAGCTTGAACAGTGTATTATTCAATGCTAACATGAGCAGTTAATGAAAAACTGGAAAGGATGTGGAAGAAAGTGACCATAACCTATTTCAAAGCACTATCCTGGCATTCATTTGGAGGGACTGAGGAAAACCACAAACAACCAGTCATGACAGTCAATATACAGAACAAGATTTAAACTGGCCACATCTTGAATACAATTCAAAGGCACT
>NW_019755656.1:0-261 GCF_002891405.2 Cryptotermes secundus | reverse complement strand
AGTTTAATTCCGCTCCATACACATCCTGAGCAGAGCACAAGATGCGTCTTTAGTTCAGATTGTGTTCTTCTGCATTGCTACGCCGTGTGGTCTTATGGATGGATACCAACTTTTCTGAACTGCATGAGAACCCAGAAGACCACAATCTGAACAATCACCGCACTGAAAGCCTCAACACAGATTCTTTAAGAGTTCATTGTTCGGGATCCACCATTGAAGATGGAAAATATTTGCTGAAGTCAATTTAATTACTTACATGAC
>NW_019755655.1:0-261 GCF_002891405.2 Cryptotermes secundus | reverse complement strand
TGGGTGTTGAGCCATGTGCAAACCTGCACTACACCAAACAACATACGGAGAGAACCAGTACAGTCGTATACTGAGAACAAGAAGAAACAGCTAGGTAAAGCTTGTGTTTTAACCTCCAATTTTAAACTAATGTCCTAGTGGAATGCAAACAAATTTATATATTCCAGCAATATTTGTTCAGTTTAGGTTAGGTCAGATTGATTACTTTGATTAGCATAGCTCATTTTGTTTTGTTACATCGCGTTAAGTTAGGAGCTCGAT
>NW_019755654.1:0-261 GCF_002891405.2 Cryptotermes secundus | reverse complement strand
CTGAACTTGCTGTGTATATGTAAGCAATGACTATGTGCAAATGCGCGCACCTATAATCGCCGAACAAAAGTATAATTTGTCTATGAGCCTGTACTAATGTGTGAACACGTTACTCGTGCCATCCGCAACAAAGCCATTTCTAATTTCGCTCCAGGTTTCTCGCTTCCGCGCAAGACTGGTAAGCGGGGCGACGCGCGTACTTCGAACTCTCGGCACGGCCGGAACTGATAAGCGGGGCGACGCGCGTCTGTACTGCGAACT
>NW_019755653.1:0-261 GCF_002891405.2 Cryptotermes secundus | reverse complement strand
TAACCTGTAGCAAATTTCATCCAAATTTGGGCTCAAACCATCATGATAATCATCATAATCATCATGTCTGGTACCCTACCACTTTTTACGTCATCACTTCTGTGGCCTTTCAAAACTTCACTCTTCTCTGGGGCCTGTACGTTGTAATCTTCTCAAAATTCAGCTTTCCGTTCTTATGGTACGTTGTCTTGAATTAGTTCCCGCATTTTGTAATTTTTATGCCGAAGGGGCAAGCGGGAGTGTAGTTGATTGAGGCACTAT
>NW_019755652.1:0-261 GCF_002891405.2 Cryptotermes secundus | reverse complement strand
ACAGTACATAGTTTGAGTTTTCCCCATATTATGGCAATAGAAGAACATTGTTTGTTTTTATACCATATCATGGCAACAACAGAACATATTTTAAATTCTACCTTATATCATTACAACAGAAGTACATAGTTTGGTGTTCCCTTATATCACGTCAACAGCAGACCATAGTTCTAGTTTTCCTCCACATTATGGCAACAGCAGAATATACTTGGTTTTTACCTGAATCAAGGCAAAACAGAATATATTTTGGGGTTTCCCTCA
>NW_019755651.1:0-261 GCF_002891405.2 Cryptotermes secundus | reverse complement strand
GCGAAGACAGTTCATGTCTTAGACCGCTCGGCTACTGTGACTGGCTGCTGTATTTATAGGACGGTCTATTTACTAGGGACTTCGCGTATTTACAATATTATAAGAACTGCCAACATGGAAAACTGGAGGGCTGTACTAGCGGAAACCATCTTGATCTTCGTTGTGGAGATGCTCGAATGGAATATTGGGCAGCATACCGGCAGCCATGTGAGGAACTTAGGTGTGTTAGTTGGAGAGCAAAGGCACAAGAGAGGGATGGCT
>NW_019755650.1:0-261 GCF_002891405.2 Cryptotermes secundus | reverse complement strand
GGGGCTGGTACATTATAAGGAAATCAGTAGTGGCCGCAGTACCAACTGGATTCTGCCTGCCCCAGTGAGATTAATAATAATAATAAATAATATTAGCAGGAAGAGACGGACGAACACCCTAACCGATATGGCATTTCCTGGTTAAAGGGAAACGATTCTATTGATGATGCTATGGCTATTCCTTCATCTGACGTTCCCACGGACGACACGGTAGAGCCGCCTAAGGAAACAGTATCCCAGGCAGTCTTTACCCTTCATTAT
>NW_019755649.1:0-261 GCF_002891405.2 Cryptotermes secundus | reverse complement strand
GGAGGAGAAATACGTGTATAGCTCAATGTATCCTTAACCTTGGCAGGTGAGCAGCTTCATGCTCCGGCCTCTTACTCCCAGAGAAACTGCCCTTACCGAATGTATTGAAGGCTGGTCCGTCAGGATGATCCGGTCTGGACATAGAGATGAAGAGAAAATTTTCTGCCTCATCCTGATATCGAACCTTGATTTTCCGGTCGTTCAGCCGGTAGTCTAGTCTTCATACTGACTGAGCCACGCCAGCTCTTCAGATGCTAACGT
>NW_019755648.1:0-261 GCF_002891405.2 Cryptotermes secundus | reverse complement strand
ATAAAATGTGAGCTTTTAGATTCTCATAGCAGTGACTTTGAAGAATGCTTTATTTTAGGATTTGATGCTGTCTAGTATGGTAGAAGCATGCTGATGTTTAGGAGGAATGTACAGTCTCCATCTTTAAGCTCATTCTTCGAACCTGAAGATGGAAGCAGTATTTTTCTCCAGAATGTTGGTAAACTTCTACCAGGGTGCATGGCGTCACATTCCAGAAAATAGTATACTTCAAAGGACAGAATGGTTAACATATTGTAACGT
>NW_019755647.1:0-261 GCF_002891405.2 Cryptotermes secundus | reverse complement strand
TCGCGACCATATTTTACTGCCTCATCTTCAAGACCTCCCTTTTTTGTCGTCTCCTACGACTCTCAGGTATTCGACCCCGCCTCCACAAGGGATACTGACTAGGCAGCTAGTCCTCGTTACATGGTCTCAGCACGGATAGCACAGAAAACACCACTTCCAACAGTTCCTTTATTGTTGCATGGATATGTTGTTTAGCTATGGCTCTGGTACTTTTGCATTCTTACGAAGCTGTTGCCTAGCAAAATGCGTGTTTGCAACGAA
>NW_019755646.1:0-261 GCF_002891405.2 Cryptotermes secundus | reverse complement strand
TACCACAAGCCGGAAAGTCGCGGGTTTGAGTCCAAATGAGGCCGCTGATTTCTTCAAATGAACCAATCCTTACAACAACACTATGGTCCTGGGGTTGACTCAGATTCTAAGAGAAATGAGTACCAGGAATCATCCTGGGGAGGGGGGTATGGCGGCCGGGGCGCAAGGCTGACAACCTTACCGCCGTCTGTGAGCCGTTTGTCTAGAGCAAATATGGGAGCCTCGACGTCTCACAATCCTATGGGCCTTCACGTCCTGTTA
>NW_019755645.1:0-261 GCF_002891405.2 Cryptotermes secundus | reverse complement strand
TTTTTCTTTTTTTCCGAGAGTTGCGTGTTGTTTACTTGGGGCCTGCCCTTCGACGAGTAGACGGGCGTGACTACTGCTGGTCACTCCCCTTCTGCTAGGTTGAATGACTGAATGAATGGATGAATGAATGACTGCATAAGTGGTAGTCCATAATAATCCGGCCCTTGCACTGCGACCTTCACTGATCTACTGTGGTTCCCCTTTTCTACTTGGGTGGCTCGTGCGGTGCTCACTCACTGACTGGGCTTCCCCTACATACAC
>NW_019755644.1:0-261 GCF_002891405.2 Cryptotermes secundus | reverse complement strand
ACTTTAGCGCTCTCGCTAATTCATGCTCTCTATAATCCATACAAGTTCTTCTCAGTTCGTCTTCACTAGACGTCACCTGGTAACGGATCCCATCAATGTCCTTCTCTACTCAAGTCGTTACCGCCTGGCGAGTGTTTCGCATCTAACCCATGACGGCAACTTCTTCGCATTCTCGACTGACTGAAAACTTAGTTGGTTCTCCTTACATAGCCTTGGTACGGAGAGCGTAGAAAACACAGTTTCTAACAATTCCTGTGTTGC
>NW_019755643.1:0-261 GCF_002891405.2 Cryptotermes secundus | reverse complement strand
GTTATGTTAATTACCATCGTTATTATTCAAGCCTTATTTTGTACTCTGTGTGTGTTTGTTTCTTTCTTCACTCGTACTCACTTTGTAATTGGCCTTTGGGCTCTTGAGTTAGCAGGAAAATAAATACAAATGCAATTGTATTATTATTATTGTTGTTGTTGCTTTTGTTGTTGTTGTTGTTGTTGTTGTTGTTAGTGGTGGTGATGGTGGTGGTGGCGGCGGTATTTCAGTCATTTGGGTCAACCACTGCAAAATTTATGT
>NW_019755642.1:0-261 GCF_002891405.2 Cryptotermes secundus | reverse complement strand
CCTTGACTTTGACAGTTGGGGAACTCAGAAGAAGGGGGACGCCCGCCGATGGAAGCCGCTACCAGATGACTGCAGTGTGTGCTCTACTGAACTCTAAATTGCGTCAGTTAGTGAAACGGCTATAGTTACTTGTAGTCACGGATCTGCAGGAGTTCAATAAATCCGATTACAAATCCAAACTTCGTCTGCAGTCACACAATCAGGTGACAACTGCTGTCAGAATTGGGATTGGATTGAAATGCTGGATTGAAGGATGTAGTA
>NW_019755641.1:0-261 GCF_002891405.2 Cryptotermes secundus | reverse complement strand
ATTAAGGTCAGGTGAATGTGCCTGCCAAATACCAGTGATGATATTTCTGCCCCCAAAGATAGTAGACAGAGCCTTCATAGATGTACATGCAGTGTGGGCAGTGCTGAGCCTTGCTGAAACCAGCTATAGAGAGTCTCTACTTTTGTAACTCTCGACAGAATTCCCTGAGAATGAGCTGTACATATCTTTCACAGTTAATTGTTCCATTAAAAAAGCGCAGGTAGAGGAATCCTTTTTGCCCTTACAGCATGCCAGACTCCA